>NC_058502.1:555000-657500 GCF_020382885.2 Scatophagus argus
GGAGACGTGACGGACAGTCAGATGACAGAGCCGTTACCATGGAGACCACAGCAGCAGTTTGACTGTACTGTTTGTATTTGCTGTCTCTTACTGAGCAGGTGGTAGTTGGAGTCTCGCTCATATTTGAAGGTGAGTCGGCCGTAACTGACGTGATTCAGATTCTTCAACCACTCGAAGTAGGACACGGTCACACCCCCCGCGTTCAGGTACATGTCCTGATGGAGGACAGAGCAGACAACAGAGTGACGGAGATGTGACGACGGCGTCCTGTGCCATCAGAGTCTCAGCCCACTCACCGGGATCACCATGATGTTTCTCTCCAGGAAGATGCGGTCGGCTTCGGGCGTCGTCGGGCCGTTCGCTCCTTCTGCGATGATCTGAAAGCAACGCAGACTCCAGGTCAGTTTACTGACAGAAACACTCGACACCACGAGTCAGCGACTGCCGATCGCCGTGCGACGTTCACATGACGTCTGCACCACAGACATGAAGCTCAGTCTGCTGCTGCTGCTGGGTTCACCCAGTTTGACCCCTGAACTCAACATGTCACATTTTAGACTGACATGGAATAATATACATCCCACACACGTTATGTGTGTGTGTGTGTGTGTGTGTGTGTGTGTTACCTTGGCCTTGATACTGTGAGCGTTGCTCTTGGTCAGCTGCTTCTCGCTGGCGGCGGGGATCAGGATGTCACAGTCGGCCTCCAGGATGCTTCCTTCGTACGGCGTCGAGTTGGGGAAGCCCACGATGGTCCCGTTGGCCTGGAGAGGTTCAATTCAGGTGATGTCCATTAATGGGCATGAAAACTTTGAAAACTGCAGCAACATGTTTGTCCAGCAGGTGGCAGGGTGGAACTCTGTGTTTTTACTGCTGTGTGTTGCTGCTCAGGTTGGGGCTGAAAAACTGTCACCACTGACCAGTTTGTAGTCCTCCAGCTCTTTGGGGTCGATGCCGTCGGGGTTCCAGATGCTTCCGTCCATCTCTCCAACTCCGATGCACTTTGCTCCAAAGCGATGAAGGTAGCGCATGGAGTGAAGCCCCACGTTACCAAAACCCTGTCAGACACAACAGAGGGCACATGAAAACCCACAGAGCGTCTGAGTGTCCTCTGGCGCCACCATGAGGTCAAACTTTGTTTTTTAGTGAAATATCTCGCCAGCTGTTGGAGGGATGGAGACAACGGAGACATTCTTTGGTTTAGGACCAAAACGTCTGACCGTTTTCATTTTTGATTAATCATTTTCTTGATTAATCTGTCCATCCAAAATCCCAAGATGTTGAGCTGACTGTTCCTCCCTGAAGAATGAATGAAGAATAGGATACATTTTGGACTCAATGAAGTAACTGACTGTTAAAAACAGTTGATTAATTTCCTGTTCATTGATCGATCGTCTTTGGTCAATGACACCCGAAAGCCTGACGCTCCTATCAGCCTCAGCTGCTCCCTCGTGAGCTCATAAACAAACGTTAGCATGCTATCAGTTGCCCCTGAAAAGTACCAGCGTGTTAGCACGTAGCTGTGATCAACCTCCTGACATCAAAGTTACTCTGCTGGTTTTAATCTGTTTCTGTCTTCCAGGTGATGAAGAGGACGGCGTGTACCTGGATGACAAAGGTCTTGTCCTGGAAGCCGGGACACATCCCCAGCTGGCTCATGTAGGCCGCCTCGTTGATGAAGTTCTCAATGCCGTGGAAAACTCCTCGTCCCGTGGCGGAGATCCGACCGTGGATCCCTCCCTGACTGATGGGCTTCCCGGTGACACATGCGTGAGCGTTGATGTCCTGAAGACAGACACACAGACAGACAGTGAAACAGACGGACAGACAGACAGGTTTGACGTTTGTTTCTACACACATGTTGAAACGCTGAGACCAGCCTTACACACATCAGCTGCTTCCTGTTTCAGGCTCCGCCTCCTTCGATGTCTGAACGTTCAGACAGAAACTGAAGCACACGACTGTGAGGTCAAACCGTCAGCAGCCTGATGAGACATCAGTCATTTCTGACATTTTAAAGCAGCACGAGGTTTCAGACTGTCCTCAGGACGTCACCTCGAACTCGTCTTTACTGACTATTCTGCTTTCAGTTCACTACAGACTGAAAACTGAATCTTGGACTCACTGATCAAGATAAAATAACCACGTGACCTGGTGGTATTTCCCATGGGTTCATTCACACAATCATGTCTCACTGCAAAGTTCACAGTAAGCAGGATGTGGGCGGCGTCCTCTGAGGCTCAGCGTCCAACATGCAAAGCAGGGTCACTGCTGAACCAGTCGAACAGGGACTCATCTGCTTGCAAAGTAAGACTCGTAATCAATGATGGGTGTGTTAACAAACCAATCAGAGTGTCACCTCACGGTCCCTTTAAAAGCCAGGTCAACAGTGCAACTGCTTTCTGCTGCCACAAGAGGGCAGTGCTCCAAGTGAGCCCGATCACACCTCGTTTTACCTGACCAATCAGCGCACAGAAGGTCCCTAGATCTGCTGCTTACACGGCGAGGACGCTGAGGACATAAAGCACCTGAATGCAACATTAACTGTGGAGACTTTTTGTCTTAACTCCTCAGCAGAACCTCTGACAACAGCTTTCCCGGGAGGCGGAGCCTGAGTCAGGGCGCAGGTAAAGACAGAACACTCCTTCCTATGTCCCAGGCGCGAGCAGAGGCGAAGGCTGCGGTCTAATAGTCCCAAAATCTTTTCCTAAAACTTTTGCTCGACCTTTCTGGAAAACGGCCACCGCAGTGCTGAGAGCCTCACCGTCACACCACTGTGGATGTTACAGATGTGCCTCAATTTAAATGTTGTGAGGAATTCTGGGAAACGACGCTAAAGCAGACGACAAAGGAAGCACTGAGCATTTAGGGGATCCAAACAGCTCTCATCATGGCAGCCACTTTGATCCTTCTGGCTCATTTCCCTCAGGCAGGATCCTTCCTAAAGACTATTCGACCGCAGCCCAAGACAAGCCACACGAAACAGGGTTTCCCACAGACAAACCCAGGGACCCCCGTACAGTTCAGACCACAGCAACCAAAAGACGAGAACGAGCCTGAACCCAAACCTGCGGATTCAAAGAGAAGGTGTTTTACCTTACACACCGGTCCCCGAATCAGCAGGGTGAGGGGGTCAGTCTGCCGACAACCAACAACAAGGACAGCTGAGACAAGAAACTGAACTTCACTGCTGCTGTGAGCTCACACACTGCAGAGTACAACACTGAGGTGGGCCTGGGAGGGTCAGCTGAGGGCTGATCAGATCTGATAAACTCTTCATCTGTAAAGTAACTACAGCGGCCAGAAAAGTACAACATGAAGCTCTGAGGTGCAGTGGAGGAGAAACAGGAAGTAGCTGCACAGCGGACAGCTAATTCAACAGACCCTCAAAGAGTTAAAGCAAGGCGTTTTAGTCAGTTTCACTTAGTCACTCCCACCGAGGGGTACAGTGGTATGAAAAAGTTTGGGCACCCCTGATCATTTTCAGGATTTTCCTTTATAAATCATTGGTTGTTCGGATCAGCAATTTCAGTTAAATATATCATATAGCAGACAAACACAGTGATATTTCAGAAGTGAAATGAAGTTTATAGGATTAACAGAAAGTGTGCAATAATTACTTAAACAACATTAGGCAGGTGCATAAATTTGGGCACCCCAACAGAAAAATGACATCAATATTTTGTAGATCCTCCTTTTGCAGAAATAACAGCCTCTAAACGCTTCCTATAGCTTCCAATGAGGGTCTGGAGTCTGGTTGAAGGTATTTTTGACCATTCTTCTTTACAAAAAATCTCCAGTTCAGTCAGGTTTGATGGTTTCCGAGCATGGACAGCCCGCTTTAAATCACACCACAGATTTTCAATAATGTTCAGGTCTGGGGACTGAGATGGCCATTCCAGAACGTTGTAGTTGTTCCTCTGCATGAATGCCTTTGTAGAGTTTGAGCAGTGTTTGGGGTCGTTGTCTTGTTGAAGTATCCAGCCCCGGCGCAACTTCAACTTTGTCACTGATTCTTGAACATTGTTGGCAAGAATCTGCTGATACTGACTGGAATCCATGCGACCTTCAACTTTTACAAGATTGCCAGTACCTGCACTGGCCACACAGCCCCACAGCATGATGGAACCACCACCAAATTTTACTGTGGGTAGCAAGTGTTTGTCTTGGAATGCTGTGTTCTTCTTCCGCCATGCATACCGCCCCTTGTTATGTCCAAATAACTCAATTTCACATTCATCAGTCCACAGCACCTTATTCCAAAAGGAAGCTGGCTTGTCCAAATGTGCTTTAGCATACCTCAAGCGACTCTGTTTGTGGCATGTGCGTAGAAAAGGCTTCCGCCGCATTACTCTCCCATACAGCATCTCCTTGTGCAAAGTGCGCTGAATAGTTGAACGATGCACAGTGACACCATCTGCAGCAAGATCATGTTGTAGGTCTTTGGAGCTGGTCTGTGGGTTGAGTTTGACCGTTCTCACCATTCCTCGCCTCTGCTTATCAGAGATTTTTCTTGGCCTGCCACTCCGGGCCTTAACTAGGACTGTGCCTGTGGTCTTCCATTTCCTCACTATGTTCCTCACAGTGGAAACTGACAGCTTAAATCTCTGAGCCAGCTTTTTGTATCCTTCCCCTAAACCATGATGTTGGACAATCTTTGTTTTCAGGTCATTTGAGAGTTGTTTTGAGACTCCCATGTTGCCACTCCTCAGAGAAGATGCAAAAGGGAGAACAACTTGCTACTGGCCACCTGAAATACCCTTTCTCATGATCGGATTCACCTGTGTATGTAGGTCAAGGGTCAATGAGCTTACCAAACAAACTTTGTGTTCCAATAATTAGTGCTAAAGGTACTCAAATCAATAAAACAACAAGGGTGCCCAAATTTATGCACCTGCCTAATGTTGTTTAAGTAATTGTTGCACACTTTCTGTTAATCCTATAAACTTCATTTCACTTCTGAAATATCACTGTGTTTGTCTGCTATATGATATATTTAACTGAAATTGCTGATCCGAACAACCAATGATTTATAAAGGAAAATCCTGAAAATGATCAGGGGTGCCCAAACTTTTTCATACCACTGTATATATTGGTTCCTCACCAGTCAGTTTTCAGAACTGATGAAGCTGCTTGGATTAGCAGCGAAACGTCTTCAAGCCAACCTTCACAGTCCAGACGCCTTGCTTTAACTCTTTGAGTGAATACGACCTGGATGACTGAGAATCTCCACAGATATAATTCAACAGACCTCAGTAAGTAACGTTCAATAAACTCAAATCAGCTGCACTTTGATGATGGACACCAGCAGGTTGTTCTCGGTCTCTGATTGGAGACCCAGAACCTCAGATGTCAGCTTCCTCTGGGATCCTGCTGTGAGCCAAACCAGGAAATGAGCGGGCACACAGGAAGACACTTCCTGTGAGTGTGGGCTCGCCGCTGGCTCTGGTTTGCACACACACCCAGATGATATCTGTGTGCTGCTGTCTGTCTCTCATCAGAGGGAATGCAGGTCAGCACAGGAGCTGAGACTCACGTAGTGTCCCATGGTGGTGGCGAAGGTGTCGGCGATCCAGGACATCTCCCTCTCGCCGGTGCTCATGTCCGGGGCGGGAACGTCGATCCCGGGCCCTGCACAACCACAGCGTTCACATTTAAACTGATGCACACACGGAGAGGAAGTAAAACGAAAAACCAAAATAAAAACCGGCTGCAGTCACTTCAGGCATTTCTGTTCAGGTAATTTTCTCTGCTCGCTGATTAAGTATTTGTGTTTACTGAAGTCACATCCCCCTCGGGTGTCTCGAGCTCACCGATGAAGCCTTTCTTGGCGAGCTCGATGGTGAACCTCCTGGTGATTTTCTCCAGCTCGTTGTCCTAAAACACACAAGACATTTCAGTTAAACACAGTCTCTGCGTCCTGCAGCCAGGCCGACCTCAAGTCTTTAAGCTAAGCTAAGCTAACCACATGAACTAACAACCTTTAAACAGCGGCAGGACTTTTTAACGCCTGTCAGCCATGTTTACACGTTAACTCCTCGTATGACACGACAACCAGATGAACGTTTCCATTCAGTCTAACTCCTGGAAATCCTGCATGTGGGGGTCAGAGGTCAGCAGAGTCGCACGTGAAAAACTGAAAAGAGCAAAGGCCAAGCAAACAGAGAGAATCCTGCTGTCTGCCAGCTGATGGCTCAGCGTTTCCTGTCTACTCTAATCACTGTGTGTGTGTGTGTGTGAGTGTGTGTGTGAGAGAGAGAGTGAGTGTGTGGATCAGGTCAGTGTTATCAGCAGTTAAAGGAACATGTGGCTGTTTTTCACATGGTTTGCTGGACTGGACATCTAATACTGATGCTGTGTACAAGAAGGGGATGAGCAGACTGTGTAGCCAGCGACGCTAACAGACGCTAACAGACAGAAGATCATCACGAAGACTGGCTCTGTGCTGGTCTCAGGCTGGAGTCTGTTGAGACCGTGGTGGAGCGGAGGACGCTGAACAAACTGTTATCCATCATGGACAACGATCAGCACCTCCTCCACCACACAGCAGACAGACAGAGGAGCACCTTCTCCCACAGGCTGCTACAGGAAGTCTCTCCTGCCACACGCCATCACACCGTACAATAACAGCTAAACTCTGCTCATAACATACAGTCACTACACACTCACTTCACTGCATCTTACGTTCTACTTTATTTTGCTTTACACTGATTATTTGTTGTATATACACTTTTTTATATTGCTTTGTATGTTGCTATTTTTAACATATGTTGTATAGCTTATTGTGTGTATCGCTGCTGCTGCACTGTAATTTCCCAGCCTGGGGTCAATAAAGTATATCTGTCTATCTGTCTATCTATCTACAGCAGAGTGACTCCTCTACTCTCCATCATCAATATGCTTTGGACCATTTTCATTATTGATGAATGCGTCAGGTGTCTTCCTGTTTAATTGTTTAGAGTGTAAAACCTCAGAAACATCCCAGTTTCCTGAGGCGACGTCCCGCAAGCTGCTACAGCACACGGACGTCACTGTAATGCACATGATGGCCTCCAGGGGGAGCTGACGTGGACACAGGCGTCTCACTCCAATCTGATCACACAGTAGATGTTCCTTGTGTGTTCCTCACTACTTCCTGTTACAGCAGTGGAGACATGAAGCTCCTCCTCTGTGCTGACAACAAGATGTTTTGTTTTCTGCTCATCCACTCGTACTTTTGTTATCCTCTAACTGATCCCTGATGATGATGATGAGGCCGATTCAGGCGCTCGAGTGAGTTATGTCGAGTGATGGAGGACAGTGAGGGGGGTGCGGGAGGTCTGTGAACTCACGGAGTATTTCTTCGGGTTGATCTTCACGCCAGCTTTGGCTCCACCAAACGGCACATCTGGAACAAATCAATGCATCAACAGAAACCAGAACAAACAACAACTTCGAAACTCGTGTGTGTGTGTGTGTGTGTGTATGTGTGTGTGTGTACTCACCAACGACGGCACATTTGTACGTCATCAACGAGGCGAGCGCTTTCACCTCGTCTACAGACACGTCTGTACTGTAGCGGATACCTGAAACACACAGACAACACTATAAACATGAGCCAACAGCCTACAGCCCACCTCACTTCCTGTCCAGGTGGTCCAATGGGCCATTCAAATCTGCATTTGGGAAGACGACTTCCTGATTCGATTCAACTGTTTAAGCCAACATCGTGACTTAGACAGCGAAACAGAAAAAAGCAAAAAGTCAGGGCTCCAGTTCGCCAACCTGACAGACAGAAACCAGATCAGACCTGACATTACAGCCGGCTGTCACGGAACACATCAACAATCAGAGGATGTAAACCTCCAGCACTGCACATCAGTGAGCCCCGGACTCAAACCAGAATCACACCAGACTCAAACCGGACTCAAACCGGAATCACACCAGACTCAAACCGGAATCACACCAGACGTCTGATCACAGAGTAGACTTACACTCAGTGTGAGTGGGGTAATGGAGGCCTGTAACCTCCAGTCAATCATAGTGAGCAGGGTGTGAGTTTGGACGATGGGCTAAAAGCATCCATTTTATGTCCCTGCCCATCTGTCTTCTGTCTCTGCCTGTCTGTCCTCTGTCGCTATCTGTCTGTGTCCTCTCTCTCTCTCTGTCTGTCTGTCCTCTGTCTCTGTCCTCTCTCTCTCTGTCTGTCCTGTTGCTATCTGTCTGTGTCCTCTCTCTCTCTGTCTGTCCTCTCTGTCCATCTGTCCTCTGTCTCTGGCTGTGTTCTAGACGTGCAGAGAGCTCAGGCCTCCGTCCACCTGACCCTGTGTCTCCTTCCTGCAGGTTTGTGTGGAGGTGTTGGTGTGTTTGTTTGTGAGACTGTGAGAGAAGAACTTTTCATGTCTCTGACTCCCTCTCTTCTGTCAGGATTCTCCAAATCCACGATTCAGTCTGATTTTCCTTCTTGGCTGAAGTTGCACCCACCGCCAAGTTTCCGGTCAAACCAGATTGAAAACCCGGGCTCCTGGTGGAGGTGATGAAGGGACTTGTCTTCATCTGCAGTCTTTACAGGTCTCCAGGAGAGACCACATCAGTCCAGTTCTCAGGTCTCTGCGTGTCTACTGTGAAGCAACGCGAGCTGCACAAACCTGCCTAATGATGACAGTTTGTGAAAATGTTGCTGAATGAGCGACACACGGGACAGACTCAGGTGAACAGGACAGGTAAGCAGGGCTCGTTCACAGACCCCACACTGTTACAGGCTGTTCCCTCTGCTGCTGCATGGAAAATAACACACAAGGAGGGGGTTCAGCCTGGAGAGCAGCCAACACATGCAGGCCTGTTCACACACACACCACTGTTAACTCGGCCTGCTGCAGGGCAACAAAATGGCTGCGTTCAGAGAGACGACGGAAAAACAGACGGAGACCAAACCACATCCGTTTTACACTGTGAGACGTCCAATTTAAATGTTCAGCAAGAGGAAGAGACCAGAGGACAGAAACTGCAGAGTGAGAGGAACAGAGGAGGAAGCAGGAAGCAAAAACAAAAGCTGGGCAGAGAAGAAGAAAAGAGAGAAGTGAGCAGGGAAGGAAAGAAAGAAGTGAGAGAAGAAGAAAGGGCTGTCGTGAGAGGATTTGTTGTGTGAGTTTCTGAAGCTGCAGTGAGTCAGTCTGGGTGTGGCCATGAAAAACAGTCTCATTTAAAGGAACAGTACAAACAGTTTGATTCCCTCACAGATCTCAGACAGCCACACCCTTCAGTCTGGTCTCATCAGAGCTGTAAGACCTCAACATTCAGAAACAAGGCGATCAGACCAAGAAACGAGGACACCACAGAGCAGAAATACCATGAGCGGAAAGAAGCGTTCAAAACATTCCAGACTGTGCGGGAGTGGCACATCATGCTTTCAATGATATCTTTGTTACATATAAAGTATAACTTGACTTTGTGTTTACAGACACGTCTGCCCTGAGGAAGGCTGTTTTTAATATACTGTGATTGGTTCATTATGAACATCTGAGCTGAAACATGCCCAGAACAAACCCAGCAGCAGGAAACTTCACAACGTTTGGACAGAAACTACTTTCTAACTCTTTTTAAATGCTTACTATTGTGTACACAAGACCCTGAATTCCATAAAACCCCCTGCTGTGGTTTTTGTTTTTGTCCTCATGTAAAGGAGGTGGCCAGAACATGAGAACCAGTTCTAAACATCCACTGCCTCTCAGACAGGATGTGAAACTGTTATAAACCAGGTCTGAGCCACAGGGAGTCCGACGACATTCAGAGACACGCCAACGTGTTGCAGGTTTGAGTCTAAACGTGTGATTTGTTGACTGTAGGGATGAGGCAGAATAAAGTTTAAACACAGGGAGCCTGAAGGTCCCGCAGCAGCAGGGCCGACCAGGATCAGTCACCTGCTGGACTCTCACCTCCACAGCCGAAAACACTCACGACAGAACAAACAGACCTGCAGCCTGAACACACACACACACACATCAGCGCGAGGCGGCTGCCACACATTAAACCTCCAAACTAAACTAAACCACACAGAAGAGAGAAGAACAGCCGAGTTTCCACCCAGCAGGTTAAATCACTGCTGAGGTCAAAGGTCAAACGCTGGGAAAACATTTTCAGTCCCTCACTGCATTCATTTTAGTGACTGCAGTTCTCAAACAATTAATGGAGTAAAAATATCTGATAAAGTAGCATCAGGTGCAGTACTTGAGAGGATGTAAACTAAACTTTGTTAGCAGTGCCAAGCAAACAAAGAAACGTTCCATCATGTTCCTGTCTGACACACACACAACATGAATTCTGTGTGTGTTCGGGTTTCCACGCAGTCAGTACAGCAGCACCACGTACAGACTGCAAATCAAAGGTGTATTACTACTACGGCGGAACAAGTACTGCCCTCGAGGCACGGATCAGGTACAGCCACAGCAGTCTGAGGACATCACAGTCTGACGGGATCGAGCCGTCTCCCGGTTCCGTCCACAAATCGGTGTCGTCCTGAGCCCTGGGCAGCGTCTCTCTGCAGCACTGACCTGAGTTCAGCGCAGACGCCGCTTCACAGGTGGAGGGCAGAAGATTTAACACAGTGCAAACTAAAACAGGAAGCAAGCAGCTGTCCTCTAATGAAGACAGGACTCGTCCTGCACACATCAGGGGAAGCAGAGTATTCTGGGGAAACTTGTCAAACTTCACTGAAACCTTTTAGAGACGTCAAAGAGCAGCTGATCCCAGTTCAGTATGAACAGACCTGAAGCTCACAGACGGCCGTGTGGGCGCCGACCTGAACAGCGTCCTCTCATCGAGCTGAAGGGCTCGGCCAGGGGAGGACTTCACACAAATACACAAGCGCGTACTGTTGAAGAGTACAAATAGCGAGCGAATGGCAGCAGCGCAGGCGTCACCTGCATGCTGCAACGTGTCCTCGCACTGCGGGAACAGGAACTGTGCTGTTGTTCAGCTCTGAAACATGTCGGCGGCCGTCGTACGCACTCGCTGGACTCTGAGTGGGGACTAATGAAGACGTGTTTCCTCTCATTTATAATACTGCATGAGTGCAGTACTTTGTGTACTTGTGTCTTTGTAACCGCATCTCTATCGTGGTCTGCAGTTCCTGATGTTCAGACTGTGACAGCTCCCAGTCTGCCACACATTATCCACTTCCTGTTTAACCAGTTAGCCAGTCAGACTGTACACCAGTTCCAGTTTGACTACATGCGTGTTTGTCTCATGTCTCTGGGAGGACACCTGACGTCACCTCGCCCATCACAGAGACACCTTCCCAGCCAAGCCCACGAGCTCCCACTGACGACTGTCACCTCACACGGCCCGAGTGGGCAAAAATGCTGCACCTGAACGCACCACAGCCGGCCAACACGTACGGTCACAGCCAGGTGCCGTAAAGCACCTGGTGTGTCAGGGCCGTTAATTAGCATAAACATTAAAAGGTTCGGGTAACAGCAACAACTGGACCTTTTCGTCCCTGTGGGGACACTGACGACTCCACACGAGACACTGAGATTAAACTACTGATGGACTGAGAGGACAAATCCAAACAGAAATAAACCGCACATCTCACACTGAGACAAACTGCGTCCATCAGAACTCAACATGGTGAGAACTGACGTACAGTCAGTGAACGTGTCTGTGCTCTGTTGGCCACCTCCATCCTGCTTTCAGGACATTCCTGTACTTTTCCTGCTCAGTACCTTAAAGGCACAAGTACTTTTACTGCATCATGTGGTACTGACAGTTCAGTAGTTTACTGCTCTGAATATCAGCATGACTATTAATGATTAGTGACAAGTCCAGTGGGGAATTTAGACATTTTACTTCAAAAATACTTAACGAATGAAACAACGATTCAAACGGTTTGGAGATCACCTAATGGATAAATCAACTGAACCGCAGGGGGTCCTGGTCCTTCACCTCAGTAAATGTACCAGTACGTTACTGTAAAAACACTTTATCACAGGATCAAATCCCGCACTCAATACCCGACCTGAGTACTTTTATGGCTCCATGCAGTAAAAGTACATGTTGTGCAGTAAAATGTCTCATCATCGGCCTTCAAAAACTCTCTGGGAAGTTCAACTTGTACTGAAGTACAGCACCGGAGTACATGTACTTCGTTACTTTCCAGTGCTGTACTGCTACCGGACTCCTAAACCACAGTGAGCAAACTGATCTTGTTGTTCTACTATATTCTGATGATGCGGTTTTGCGTCCCGGTCCCGGGGCGGCTCTCACCTCCCTTGCAGGGCGTCCTGTGCTGGCTGTGCTGAGCCCGGTAGCCCTCGATCACCTCCCACTCTCCGTTGTCTTTCTTGATGGGGAAGCTGACGCTCAGGACGTGGTTACACGGCTTGATGATCCTCAGGATCCCGCGGACCCGCTTCCTCTTCAGCTCGGGGCTCTCCCGGGTCTTCAGGCTCTCCACCAGCTTGTCCTCCACGATAGCTGCTCCCCGGTCGAAGAAACCCTCCACCATAGTGAAGAAGTTGGGATCGTCGTCCCGGTCCACGGCCTGGCTGTAGCCCCGGTAGCGCATCAGGGACGCGGACGCCGGCAGCGCCGAGTCAGCGGCGGCGGAGCAGCACGAGGCCAGGACGCTGCCCGCTCCCCGGGTGAGTAGCTCTCCGAAGTACCGGTACATGTTTGTGGTACAGCTGAAGTTGAGCGTCCCGGGCAGACGTGCGAGCCGCAGTGGAGCTGGAGGGTGTGGGGCAAGGCGAGCTAACGCAGCGGGCAAAGCCAGAAGTTGAAGCGGAGCGGCGGCTCCTCCTCTCCGCCGCCCCTTCCTGTTAACCTACACCGCTGCGTGCTCGTGCAGCTGCGTGTCAGTGCGGGAAACACGAACACCAACCGACACGAGACCTTCTCAGTCACGAGAAGGTGCAGGAAGCGCCGGGCAGGCCCGCGAACCTCCAGCACCTCAAAACCGTCTACAAACCGGAGTGTAGGGAACAGAAAGCCGCGCTGCTGGAGCCCAGACGAAGCGATGTGAAACTCAAACCTCAGACACGCACGTGTAGGGCCTATTTATGATATTTTAAATAACTTTATGGTTGTTTAAGCTAGCGTGAAGCGAGCTAGAGTTGCTACAGAAGGAGCTTCCGGTTATTCAATTCAAAATAAAGGTTTGCAAGGGTTGGAGACGTCATGTAGGAGTGAAATATTCGCGGCTCAGTTAACTGGTGATTCAGTAGTGCAGTTTTTGTGTGTGTGTGTTGTGTCACCGTTGAGGACACTGAAATGTCCTCTCCGTGTGTCAGAATGTGGTGGTTTCTTGCCTCTTGAGGGAGTTTAAATTGTACGAGTAAAAACGGAAACTCGCTGGTTGGCCGAGTCTGCTACCTTAAGAATTCATTTGAAGATGACTACTTCAGTTTTATGGGGTTTTTAAAGACTGAAACTGACCCGTGACCTCAGTATATCTTTAATTCAGTACACACATGACCACGATGTTTTGTCACTGGAAACAACTTAAAAACACTAAACTAATAAAAAGTGACATTAAGACATACAGTCGGCGCTTTTATTTTGAAGTCAAATACTGGCTGCATCTAATTTCCTCCTATGTCAGTTCCATGAGTCAACTGACGATCCGTATACAACTTGGACAGAAAACTTTTCCAAAATAATTCAGTTTTATCAGAATTAAAACAATGTCAAAGAAGAAACTACTGGGAAGTCATTTCATGTGAAAATAAAGTCATGTTAGAAAGCATCGAGGGTGTGTGTGTGTGTGTGTGTGTGTGTGTGTGTGTGTGTGATGAAGAGGTTTTAAATATCTTCTCTTCTAAACTTAGAGTACTTGAGTTTTATGGTGCGTCTGCCTCTCGGGCTGATGATCCGTCACACACACTGACTGTATGTTTCGTGTGTGTGAAACCTAACTCATCTGGAAGAAAGTTTCTAATGAATAATTAGGGATGGAAAAAGTAAAAGTACTCATGATAAGACACACAGTCAAAATTATGAGACAGTGACTCAAAATTCACATTTTTCTCCTGCTACTTTATATTTGTATTCCACTACATGTTGAGGGAAATATTGTACTTTACCGATGAGCAGTAAAGTAGCAGTGATGATTGACATGAAGATCAAATCAGTGAAGATCTGACGGAAGTCTGTGGCTGACGGGATGGACATGAGGACTCACTGTGGACATGAGGACTCACTGTGGACATGAGGACTCACTGTGGACATGAGGACTGGGAGTCTGGTTAGCTTTGTGTTCACACTTTATTTTATTCATTCTGAGCAGGCAACATGAAGGCAGTTACAGCACAGACCAATGAAGGATGTTAAACAGACAGTCTGTAGGTCCCGTCGGTCGGTGGACTCTGGAAGTCCTGCGGCTCTTCTGACATGATAAACCGGGTAACGTGTGAACACCAGGTGTGAACATGGCATCCAGCTGATGGGAGCAGTTCTTGTCACGTCTCAGTCGGTCCACACGACTGACAGCAGCAGGTGGAGGAGGCAGAGAGACGCCGTCAGTAACTGAAGCTGAACCCATGTGACCGCACAGTTACACCAACTGCATCACAGAGGCAAGCGCTGAGAGAGGCCCCCAGGAGCCCCGAGGAGCCCCCAGGAACCCCCAGGAGCCCCCAGGAGTCCCGCAGATCCCTGAGGAGCCAGCAGGAGCTCCCAGGAGCCCCGAGGAACCCCACAGCAGGAGTCCTGTTTGCCTCTTCTGTGTCTTCTTTTCTTCAGTGAGCTGCTTTTGATTCAGACTGAAGGGCTGCTGGTGCCCCCTGCAGGCTGCTCTGTTCATTACAGCCACAACACCCTGAAGACTGACAGGAAAATCAGGGTCTTGGTTGTGTCACGGTCTCTCCGGGCAGGTGGAATTTAATTGGTTGTCATGGAGATAACCCAGCTGTCGCCATGTGACATCAGGTTTACATATTTACCGTAAATCGTCTTCCAGTCTGATAACTGGAGACCAGCCTGACTCCAGGCCTGCATAAGACAGATGTGAAATGAGCAGCTGTAAAACGGGCCCAAACCTCACTGCCACCTCCCCCAGCAGGCTGCCATCTGATTGGTGGAGCTGTGAGTCAGCCGCTCAGCCTGGTTATTGTTCCCAGCTGTGGAACGCACATTATCCGTCGACATGATGGATCCATGTTGTGCCTGCTCGCTGTGGACTGGTCCTGCTGAGTAAGAGTCCGACATGTTGTTCAGCCTGATGCTGAAGACCTGGTCTGTTTCAGTGTGTTCTTCTCTGCTTTGTGTTAGAGTCAAACATGTTGCTTCATCTTACCAAACATCAGTCTGTCATGATCAGTCAGGTTCAACAGAAGGCTGAGCTGACTGAGACAGCCCAGTCCAACATGACGTTCAGCTTACACAAATTATCATGTGACGTTAATTCTTGATGTGCACAAAGAAATCGGGGTTGACATGACATGAGTACCCAAAACACAGACTGTGCAACAAAACCCAAAATAAAACCAAACTAAAACTAAATTAATATAAAAAAAATCATTCTGAGGTCCATCAGGAAAAAATCCATAACAAGGATCATCAAATGTCCCGGATAACTTGATGATGAAGTGAATCAAAAAAAATCTAAAAACGCTTCCGTCTCGATCTCCTCAGCAGGCCTCATGTGTGAGCGGCCAAAGATCCACATCTTCCTGGGGGCTCCTCCCTTCTCAGGCCCAGCTGGTGTGAAGGGAGAGGAGCATCCCCCTGGCGACTGGAGACACCTGGAGCTCACCTGGCAGGACGGACATCTGAGGCCGGCAACAGGTGAGGCGTTCAGGGATCCAACAGGAAAGGCAGGGGAACAGCATGTTTTACATGTAAACCTTTGGTTTCTGCTCAGAAATAATCAGTTTAATTAGAAAATGTGATGTTATGTGAACAGCTTTTAGTTCAGTCTGTTCTTCTTTATGGCACTTTGTGTATTTCAAGTGTTATCAGTCTGCTGTGTTGCTGTGTTGGATGCTGTCTTTTGTTCAGCTCATAAATATAAAAGATAAAACCAGTACCTGAGTACAGTCCATGTGTTTACAAGGCAAACACAAATAAGCTTCTTTTGCAAACTTAACAGAAGTGAAAAACTACAAATCTTCTTCTCATGCTTCACTCTCATCAGAGAACGACAGAACCAGCAGGGAGAAGACAGAAGCTGATGTGAGTTTGCAAAGCCAGGACGATGAAACAAACGCTGATCAGGATGACTCGTCCTCCACAGCTGAGCGGACCACAGAGGCGTCACGAGGACTGGAAGAACGAGCAGGATCAGGTTGCGACAAAGACCTCAGCTCAGCCGGTCAGAGACATGCAGAAGGGTTTCTGAGCCGAGTCGGAGAATCAGATGGTGAAGAGGACGGTCAGTGTTCAGCTTCAGTTCATGAGTATCTGGACAGCTGTTTCCCTGCAGTTCAGACAGAACCAGAAAGACCAGAACATCCAGGATGCTCTGGACACCAGCCATCAGCAGCCGCACATCCCCTCTCTGCCCGCACTCAGTACCTCACCACCTGGGCTCTGAGTCAGGCATTACTCCTGAGAGGTAAACGTGGCATCCAATCAGCAACTAGCCCAGAAAAGACCCCGCCTCCTCACACCCACACGTCACCACCCATCTCCTCCAGCACCCCGGAGCTCTTCAGCCCTGGAACCCCTTCTCCTGGAGGCTCTGCAGAGCTCTTCAGCCAGCCCAGCCCAACGCCAAGGGTGGAGGAGGGCGGTGTCGTCATGGAGGCCACTGCTGACGGGGTCCTCTGCTCTCAGGAGGCCCAGCAACAGGAGTCCACAGCTGCCCAGGCCTCCTCCTCCAAATCCCCTGAACTCAAGAAAGCTCGAATCTCAGAAAACCTGAGGACTGAAGCGCCTGTGGTGCAGTTGGTCAGCACAGACGCAGCTGCTAAGCTCCGAGCTCCCACCACACTTCTAAGTCGGTGTGACAAACGAGGGGTTCGGTACTCGGTTCTGGTGGCGGTGGTTCACCCCTGTCACTTGAAGGAGGTCAAGGTGAGTGGAGATAGATTAGTCTTCCAAACACTCTGGACTATGTGATGGAAAAGATTCCTGACCTTAAGCTTTTTTAAAGAAGCATTTTGGAAAGAAAACAGTCACCGAGTCATGTGATTGGCCAGCACAGCGTGATGTCAGCTTGCATGTCTCCAAAAGTTGAGTTTGTTTTAACTTTGTTGGCACAGGCTGGGGAATGAGAAGACCGACGTCTCGCTCAAAAAAGTGCATAAGACGACATGAAGTGCTTAGAAATCATTCAGCAAAGCATTTCATTTTCGTTTCCTTTGAGTTTTCTCACTTCTGAGGAGTGTTTTGTGTGCTTATAGGTGAAGTCCGGGATGACGGCGGGGAACTTCATTCCTCTAGCGTCCATTGTGGTAACGGACCAATCAGGTGTAGAGATGAAGGTGGTGCTGTGGCGGCGAGCAGCGTTCTGGACTTTGACAGTTGGTCCCGGAGACATTCTGCTCATCACAGGTACAGAAACACAGTTGAGATGCACCAGGCCTCCAGCGCCGGTGAATTCTGTCGTACTTTATGATGGCGTGGACGTCTCCGACACGCGTTCAGACATGGAGGCAGCGTCGCTTCCTGTCACTGTGTTTTTGTTGTGTCGTCTCTGATCAGGACTGCAGGTGAATGAAGACAGGTGGAGAGGAGAGACGGTGCTGCAGTCGACCTTCAGCAGCAAACTGCTCAACCTGGGACAGATCACTGCCTCCACCTCACCACCAGGTACTAAACCCAGCCTGCAGCCAATCAGCAGCCTCCTCGGGTGAAATGTCCTTTACCTCTCTGTCTCTCTGTCTCTCTCTCTCTCCAGCTCCTCAGCATGTTAATGCTCGCTCTCTCAGCTCCCTGTGTGGATTTCTGCGGGAGCGCAGCCCCCTGCTGGTGTCTTTGAGCCTCCGCCCCCCTCAGGAGCTGAATCGCCTCCCCTACGCCACCCTGAGGTCGCTGAGGGTGAACACACTGGTTCACGCCCTGCTGCGTGTCACACACACACACATCAGTTCAGGTGGGTGGGTCACAGGTACAGAGTGTCAGATGACCTCTGGATTTCAACACTACTGTGACATGAAACAGTCCAGCACCAACAATGAGACTCTGGAGTCTCATTGTTGAAAAATTTGGGTTACAAATTAGCCGGCTGATGTGCCCTCGAGCAAGGCACTTAACCCCCCAATTTGCTCCCCGGGCGCTTGATGCTGCCCACTGCTCCTGTGTGTGTTTCACTGCATGTAATTTGCCGGGTGTTGCATGTGTGTGTTCAACTAAGGATGGGTCAAATGCAGAAGACGAATTCAGTGTGTGTGTGTAAAAATATATATACTGTCAATAAAGTGATTCTTCTTCTGAGCTGATCTCAGTCAGAGGCAGCACAGAAGGTCATTTGTAACCAGGAGATTTTGACCAACCCCGTTCACATACAGAACAGCAGTGATGTAAGAGCTGGTCCCAGGGGGACGCCGCTGTGAAATGTGTTGATGTTAATGTTTTTGATGGTGAGATGTTGAAGAGTCTAAATGAAATGGATGGTTGTTAGGGTGGCGCAGTGAGGCGGACTCTCGGTGCAGGTCAGCTGTTCAGCTGAAGGCCGTCCTGACTGTGGAGCAGCCAAACGGTCAGCAGGGGACGCTGGTGCTGTGGGGGGCAGCTGTGGACTGGCGGCCTCGCTTCAGTCGAGACAGAGGTGCTCAGAGACAAAACCGGGCAATATGTGTGAAGTTTTACACTAATCTTAAAGGGTCCGCTGAATGATATAAATCCTCTGTTGACTTCAGCGGCTGTCTGGGACTTTCACGTCCTCCTGGTGAGGGAGGGTTTGACCAGGGACCTCCCGGAGCTGCACTCCACCCCCTGGAGCTCCGTCCAGCCTCTGGATCCAGCTAGCCTCCGAGCGCAGGACTTCCTCCGATCACGAACCTTTGAGACAGGAAACCACAGCAGTTTAGAGCTGGACCTCGACACGCTGCTGTCCCAGAAATACAGCGGTGAGTCTGAGGTTAACGTGGAATAAACCCTGCAAAGGGCGGAAATATCTTTTGGTGCAAGTGCAACTGTTAATGTGAGTTTATTATCACAGCCAGGCTGAAGTACTTACACGTCTGCAGCTCCGCACCAAAAAGCTCCAGACATTATTTTATTACACAGTGTTTTCAGGATCGCACATCTGTTCAATCTTTATTTATATCACTGACACAGTGATAAGCTTCACAGCGGACCCTGAATGCATCTTTGTTTGTAAAAAAAAAAAAAAAAAAAAGGTTAAGGTTTTGTTTTGTTTTTAGGTGAGGTGGAGCTCAGAGTCCAGATCAACAGCTTCCACTTCCAGGACTCTCTGCCTTCGCAGAATGCACCGCAGCCGGTCCTGGACAGCTCCACGCCGCTGGACGGTATTCTGACGGTGCTGAGTGGCGACATCACATACGTCGGCTGCAGTCGCTGCTCTGCCGAGCTCGATACTGATGCCAACGGTATCTATGGCCCCTGTTACCCATGCCTGCCCCACACCGCTGTACGCCACTACTACAGGTATACCTGACATGATGATGACGACGATGATGGAGTCCATTAAATTTGGATCAGAGGTCTTAAAGGGACAGACCAACACTAAAATAACGTATGCTCTCTCTGTGGTTTCAGGCCAGGTGTGCTGACAGTGAGTGGGCGGGGCAGCAGTCAGGTGTGTATTCAGGTCCCTCCTGTCCCACTGCAGCAGATCCTCGAAGCTCCACCTGATAAACTCCACAGGAGCTCAGGTGAGACACAAACTGACTGACCTTCTGTCAGCCGCAGTGGTAAAGGAAATGTTCAGATCCTGGTGCTCGGGATCCTCCAGGATAATCTGATGGTTCAGAGTTCACAAGTTCTCTTTCACCTGTCTGCCTCGCAGCTCCAGGTTCAGAGGTGAAGCACATCCAGGTGGCAGCAGAGAGGATCCAGGAACTCCTCTCCCTCCCAAGAAAAGTCTTCATCATCACCATCCGGAGCCACTTCCTGCGTGATGAAAACAGCATCCCTATCGATCAGGACTTCACACTGCTGGACTTTCAGCTCCCCAGCTGACGAACTGCAGACGACCAACATCTGCACCAGATCCCAGGTGGCTCAGTGTGGACCAGTTAGACCTGGTGTGGGTTGTGTTGAGCAGATCAGTGGGCTCAGGATCAGGTCCAGATCCAGGTCATTTTTTATGCTGACTGTTCACCAAGCCCTTCTTCTGGACACAAATTGGCAGAGGTTTTTAACCATGGAACTAATATAAGCTTAACTGGTTAGCAGAGTACTCCAGTAGCCTGCTGGTTAAGGCACATCCCAGATATACTGACTGTGTGTAGAGAGGAAATGCAAATTATCTTAGCTTAGTGCCTTAGCTCCAGCTATGTCTGATAAATCAGAATAAGAATCAGAAATATTTTATTATTGATCCCTGGGGGAAATCATGTTTGTCTTGTAAAGTTTGCCAGCAGCAGTTGTCATTTCAGCAAAATCATTTCTGTGAGTCACAAATAAAACCAGCCATCATCTGCGAATAAATTTAGATTCCTGCTTTATTTATTTATATCATCAGTGTAAAATAAAAGTATAGAACATGACAACTTCAAACTCCATTCAAATCAACCAGCCACACAATATTTTACAGAGAACAACATCATTGATTCACTTAATGCTGAATATTTTGGATGTAAGTAAGGAATAGTTCAACATTTTGTGAAATACTGAGTACTAGTATCCATCACCACTACATCAAGACGTGCTGCAGGTGAGGCTCATCGTCTTTTCAGCAGAATCAGGTTTTTCTCAGAGGTCAGGATGTGCTGCTTGTCCTTTTATTTGCCTTTAGACGTTTCTTCAGCCACATCCATCAGATCGCTGAGCAAATCTGAAAAAGAACAAAAGACGACAATTACTGGTTGACCTGGTAGATCGAGCCACTGAAGTCCACCAGAAACAGTCTGAATAAATGATGATGTCCATGAAACACTGAAGATGAGGAGGCTGTAACCATCAAACTAACAAGAATGTATGATTTCCTTCTGTCACAATATTTCAATGAAACCATCAAACATGCAAACCTCTGAATTGTTCATTTCACTGATGCTGAAGCCATTACATGTTTTCACAGTGAAAGACAAAGCAGTCACTGATTTGTTCCTAACTGACTGACTCAGCTGCACGTGTACAAACTGTTGGGGGTTTAATTTCTAGCAAAGCATCACATTTTGTAAAATCAAATCAAATTATGTTTTGTATGTAAAATCTTTAATTGTCAAGTAAATAAAGCTGTCAGGAAAACATAGTGAAGAAGAAGTACAATATCTCCCCCAGAGATTCAAAGATTCAAGATTCAAGACTCAAAGATTTTTACTGTCAATTCACTATTTGTGCAGGACACATAGGAGAACTGAAATACCGTTTCTCTCTCACTTTAGCACTAATGCCATGCAATTAAATCTAAAAATAGACTAATGAGAACAAGATAAAAATCTAGCAATATAGTAAATAAATAAATAACTCTACAGGGGAAAATAAATAAAAACAAAAAAATAAAATCCTCGAGAGCCCAGAGTAAAAATAGAACATCTGATTTAAGATGGAGCTGCGCTCCTTACGTACCTCCGTCGCTCACTCCTACACTTATATTTCCTCCACTTTCTTCGCTTCCTCCTGTTTCTCCCTCGTTCCCACCGGCAGCTCCCTCCTGCTCACTGAAGAGGCCTTTAAATCCCGATTTCTTATCTCTGTTGTCGTCGTCGTCTTTGTTGAAGATCTTTGAGAAGAACCCTCCCTTTTCCTCGTCTTTCTTCTTTTTGTCTCCAAATGAGAACAGTCCACCCTTGTCCTTCTCCTCCTTTTTCTCGTCCTTCTTGTCGTCACCTCCAAAAAGTGAGAGGATTCCTCCTTTCTTCTTGTCCTTGTCGTCGTCCTTGTCTTCTACACCCAGAGCGTTCTTCACCGCGTCCTCCACCAGATCTCCTGCAGAACAAACACTGTCACGCTGTTTTCCATGTGTTTGATTCAACTTACCAGTCGGGAGGAGTTCATCTCAGGAGGCAAACATGAGAAAATATGTGAAAGGTAATTTTTGTATCAGGTCTCCTGAAGCCCCAGTTGGCCGACTGTCCTTTAAAGTCCTGTGGATTTGAATGACTAAGGCTGCGTCTGAGAAGAGTTCTCGTTAGTATCCGTTATTTTTTTCAACAGTTAGGTCTTTAAAATGACGTTCCTGTGTAGTCTTAGCCATGATACCTGAACAGCAGTGGTTCATGTTCCCCTGACTCAGAGTGAACTGTGATAACTTTGGTCATCCTCTGACTTTTCATTCAGCGACACCAGCAGGTCAGCATTTCAGTGTGTCCAACACTTTGGTTTATGACCACACACCTGCAGAACTGATGATGTTCACATCAGCCTCACCTGCTCTTTGTCTCTGCTGCTGATGAGCTAATGCTAGCATGCTGATGTTAGCCTTTACCTCAAAGGACCTCCATGTCTACAGCCTTACTAAGCTGCTAGCTGTGCTAACATGCTAACATGCTACATTTTAAGTCCTCCTCTGTTTGGGATTAATTGGTGTCCTTCATGAAAGTTTTTTGATCGACTCACTGAGTTCCCACCCACACGCCGTCTGAGCCAATCAGGAGCAGCACTCAGCTGTCAGTCATGATGATTCAGCCTATTTTTATAGCACCAACAACTAATTAAAACCAACGGTGGATCAAATCAGTGGATCAAACCAAATCTTTCGCACAGGTGAACAGGTGAACAACATCAGCTGTGTAACAAGACGGTTATTTCCAACTCTAGTCATATACTTATTCAATGTGATGATGTTAACATAATCAAAAATAAAAGATAATTCTCAACGAGTTTGTGTCTCAGCTGGCAGCAACAGGAAGTCAAAAACAAGAAAAACACAACAAGGTGAAAACAAGATGAACTGAACACCGGAAAACGTCTGTAAAGATCATCATTTCAATAAATAAAGACATTAAATGATAACTTTAAAGACTTGATCTTGCTTTGGTTTCCTCCCAACAAGGTCAGCCATGCAAACCAGAACAATGGAAACACACATCAGTGCCTCCCAGACTTCTTCTTCCCCTTCTTCACTCACCCACTTTCTCCCCGAGCATGCTTGCCAATTTATCCATCTCTGTGGCTGCTGCTTCTGTCTGTCAGGAGTGTGTGTGAGCAGTTTGCAGTGTGTTTTCTGGCAGGTGGAGGTGAGACTGAAGCCTCGTCTGTGTCCTCGTCTGTTTCGGTCGACGCCTCTCTGGGCTCTCGAGGAATCAGACCGGACCGACCTGCTACACCTGCTCTGACACTCTGTCTCCACCCCACAGGGAGTCAGGATCAGGCTTCACACACGCACACACACACACACACACACACACACACACACTGCTGTGGTGCTGCCATGATAACGTGGGGTGTTGCTGCTGATGCTGCAGGGCAGGTTAGTCACACTCAGACAATGAGAATAATGAGGTGTGTGAGATGAGCCATGACTCACTGTGATACTCAGAAATGGATGAAGCAGTACACTGAAGCAGACTGAAGTGTACTGCAGTACAAGTTCTGAAGTACAACTTCAGTACTGCAGTACACTGTGCTATCATGTGCATGCAAACACACAGTAACACTGCATATTTTATTTGGTGACTTCTCTTGCTTCATATCTTTGTGAAGCAGGTGGGAAATGTTTTTGAAAAGGGTATTATAAATAAAGCTATCATTATTAAAACTATTGCTAAGCTAGTTTTGGTTTCTGAAGGGGTCTCATCCCGTTTAGTTGTGATGACTGGGTTAGAATACTCCTTCTGATGATTCTCACTTTCACTCCTAACAGTCAATCTGCTGCTGATGACACCTGGATGCAGCAGGTGATGCTCAGTTTGACAGGCTAATATAGCCACAGCAGGCTAAACCCACACAGTCTAGGACGTTAAACCTCCTGTGTACGTCCAAAAACCCCTGAAATGAGACGTGACGACTCAAACGTCCTGCCGTCACTCTGTCACACTGAGACAGCTGATTTGATTTGATTTGATGCATCCTGTTAGCCAAGCAGCTGGGCTAGCAGAGCTCCAAGTCCACAGTGTGTGTTTCTATAAGCTTTATTTCTTAGCTAGCACTGAGCAGTAGTCATCTATTCAAAATGAAAATTCATATTTGAGACTGAAGGTAGTTTTTTATGACAGTCCGCTGACCTCATTAACACCTTGTACACAATTGATGTTCCTGAAGCGCCGAACACGTCCACCACAACAAGAAGATGACGTCAACTGTTGTGTGATTAGCACGTGATTAGCATTCAGTTAGCGTTAGCAGCACAGGAGACCTGACACTGGAGTTTCAACACATTTAATGTATGACAGCAAAAGATAATAGTTTAGTAATGTTTTAATAACAGATTCCATTGGATAAAACATCTTCCAACATTTGAAGCTTTTCAGCACATTCTCAATCAGTGATTTATATTAAACATTTGGTTATAATGTGCGCATGTTTCTCAATAGTTAAATTATATAATGACTTCATCGCTCAGGCCGGAGACTCGATGGACTGAAGCTGAAGGTGTTTTCAGGATGTGATCTTTAGGGTTTCTACTTAAACAGTCCACCAACAATATTCTGCACATCCAGCCCTGAGAAAAGTGACAGAAAACATGACAACATGAGCAAAACGCCACAGAGACATCAGATCTGCTCAGAGCCACAGCTACAGTCTGCTCTGCCTGCTGCCGGTTTCCACATAATAAACCGTGAAGGTCTGACTGCACCACAAAGCAGAAAAGTGAAATGTGGTCTAGAGGTTGGAGTCCTGCTGTAGCTGCAGCAGGTCGTGGATGTGGTGCTTCACTGGTTTCACTCACCTCCTCCTCCTCCTCCTCCTTCCTCATTCTTGCCACCACTCACGAGTGAGATGGCATCTCCGACATTGAATCCTCCATTGTTGTCATCTTTGTTTCCATCTCCGAGTGAGAGGAGGTTTGCTGGATTGAATCCGCTTCCTTCCTTCTCCTCCTCTTTCTTCTCTCCAGCTCCACTGAGAACCTTCTTCACTGTCTCCTCGACCAGCTCACCTGCACAACAAACTGCTGTTAAGCTCCTCAGCACCTGAGGCCACACTGTGATGTACAAGTGAAGTGTGAGGGGCCACCAGCGGGGCCCCGGAGGCTCAGTATGACCACTGACAGATCGGTTAGGACTGGATTTATATCTGGCCCACAGAGTTAGGTGGCAGCAGCAGGTTGACCAGGAGGAGTTAAGTCAGCCTTCAGCCCTGCAGGTTTTGAAGTTTAAGAAGCTTAACAACATTAATGTCGTACTTTTAGGTTTCGCTCAACCTGCTTGGAGCAGCAGCAATGCAAAATACTTGAAACTACATAATTTAAGTAACTCGACCTGAGGCTCCGTCACCTGACTTGTCCCTGCTGCGGCACTGAAAACACCACCCAGCTGCTCCTCCCATGAGATTAAAACAATTATTTGCAAGCGCTGAAGGTGGTTGCAACAAACAGCCTGATCCCTCCGTGTTTCTCTCTGAACTTTATCATGTGAGCAAAGCAAAATTTCACTTTCAGATTTTGACTGAGACACTGAGAAGAGACAAACAGGATTTAAACGTAAAGCTGTGAGTCAGTCCAACTCAAACCACACCAACACCAAACGAATCTAAACAACGTTTCCTCGCAGCAGTCACAGTAACAGCTGCTTTAAATGATACTCGCCTGCTTTGTCCCCCACCATGCTCGCGATGCCTTCGTTGCCCAGCGCTTTGGAGAGGAAGTCAGCCATGGCTGCGTGTGTGAAGAGTGTATCCGCAGTGTGTTAGGTCTTATAGAGGCAGGCAGGTGCAGGTGATTCCTCCCCGGTCTCGCCCTGCTGAGGAATCAGGTGTGACTGCGGGGCCGACCCATCACACAGGTCTGAGGCTGCAGGCGAAGGGAGGGCGTGGCAGACTTGGGTTTCACGTGTAAACACACACCATCGTCAACATGAACAAGTCGTCCTGCAGGTGACCTGAGCAAAGACAAAGACAAACATAACACAGATTTCACCAGAACTCCATCCACTGGCACCAACCTCCACCTGCTCCACCTCCTTCCCTGTGCTTCTACCCTGCCTGCCGTCCCTGCTCATCATCCAACCTGCTGCTCCTGCTTTCCCTGTTCAAGGCTCAGCCTGCCCACCAGGAGCCTCCATCAGCCTCCGTCAGCCTCCGTCAGCCTCCATCAGCCTCCATCAGCTCTCCCCTGACTGAACATTCCCCATCAATCCCATCTTTCCTGCCCGTCCTGGGTGAGGGATCCCCCCTCTGCTGCTCACCCTGAGGTTTCTCCCATTGTTTCCCTGTTAAAGGTTTTTCTGGGAGTTTAAGAGATGGATGGATGGATGGATGGATGGATGGATGGATGGATGGATGGATGGATAGATAGATAGATAGATAGATAGATAGATAGATAGATAGATAGATAGATAGATAGATAGATAGATAGATGACTTTATTCATCTCCAAGGGGAAATTAGATAATAATCCTTTATTAGTCCCATAACTGGGAAATGACAGTGTTACAGCAGCAAACGGATCATAAGGGAAGGAAGAGCATTCAGAAAGAATAAATACACAGGAAACAAGTACCTGCAATCAGAAAGAAGAAAGACAAACTGCTTGTGAAAATGGGCTGTATGAATAAAGTTGTCCTGTCTTGTAACCATATAAAACAGTACATCACAGTCAGGTGTTTGTGTGTGTGAGTGTGTGTGCGTGTTTTGGTCTCCTCCCTTCAAAAGAATTTCTGAAGCGTTGCATGACTCATCACCAGTCTCACTGTTCAGTTGAGAAGAAGATTCATTCTTTCTCTGTGAGGATGTTGTCTCACTGTCTTCATGTCTCAGTGTGTCCACGTCTCCATGTCTCTGTGTCTCAGTGTGTCCACGTCTCAGTGTCTCCGTGTCTCCGTGTCTCTGTGTGTCTACTCATCAACGCCAACAAACACCACACACCACAGTGTCAACACAGTCCAACACAAGCCGGATGCAAAAATGAGATGAATGAATTCAGTCTAAGATTCAAGATTCAAGATTCAAGATTCAAGAGTCTTTATTGTCATTATGCAAGCATAACGAAATTTTGTGCAGATTCTCAGCTTAAAAACACACTTATAAATAGTCTGAGAAAATTAAAATTGCACACTTAAGAAGAAATATAAAAATATAAAATACAAAATACAAAATGAGGTAGATAAAAACAAAGTGCACTTAGTGCCAGACTATGTGTATGCTGTGTGTGTATGCAGATAGACGGGGGAGGGTGTGTGTGTGAAGTCCTGTATGGGGGTGGGACGTGAGTGTTTCACTGTAGGGGGGCTATTGCTTTAACAGCTCTGGGGAAGAAGCTGTCCCTGAGTCTGTTGGTGCTGGTTTTAATGTTCCTGTACCACCTTCCTGATGGAAGCGGTACAAACAGTTTGCTGCCCGGGTG
This sequence comes from Scatophagus argus, assembly GCF_020382885.2. Classification (NCBI taxonomy): domain Eukaryota; kingdom Metazoa; phylum Chordata; class Actinopteri; family Scatophagidae; genus Scatophagus; species Scatophagus argus. Next base: position 582,490 of record NC_058502.1, read on the forward strand.
GGTGGGGTCTGTGGCAATGCGTCTTGCCTTCTTCTGGACTCGGGCAGTGTAAACTGAGTCCAGATCTGGTAGACTGCAGCCCACAATCCCCTGTGCTGTCCTCACCACCCGGGCTAAGTCCTTCCTGTCCTGTGCTGTGCAGCTGCCATACCACACAGTCACACTGAGACACAGGATGCTTTCGATTGTGGCTCTGTAAAAGTTCACGAGCAGCTGAGTAGACAGTCCAATCTGTTTCAACTTCCTGAGAAAGAAAAGCCGCTGTTGGGCCTTTTTCACCAGGTGTGAGGTGTTCACTGACCAGGAGAGGTCAGAGGAGATGTGGATGCCCAGGAACTTAATGCTGTAAAGCAACAGAGCGAGTGAGTCCCTCTCAAACAAAACCAGAACAAGTCAGGGTCCAGTCAGGACCAGCCTGAGCCATCAGAGTTAATCGAACTGTGAGGAGGACGAGATCACAGCGACGGACTGAAGCCAAACAACACGTGACGCTGAGCAGGTTAACACACACACTTATAACTCATCAGGGTAGTCGGGGAGAAGCGGCATAAAATGAAAGACAGCACATACTCGAGTACACACACGAGTACTCGAGTATGTGCTGTCGAGTCCTGTACTGACACTGCGCTGTATGTTATGCTGTTGATGTGTCTCTAACACTTTATCACCTGTGCAGTCAGACCGGTCGCCCTGCTCAGTGATTGGCTGATGAGTACAGGTGTGTGTGTGTGTGTGTGTGTGTGTGTGTGTGTGACAGGCTCCACCCTGCAGAACCTGAATGTCTCTGCGTTGTGTCCTCATGATAACACACTCTCACACGCAAAATAAATAGATAAATAAACAAAATTATTTTGAAATACAAACACCTGGAGGAAGGTTGCCGTGGTTACCTCCTCCTCCTCCTCCTCCTTGAGACAGGTGCAGAAGCAGAGGATGCTGGGAGTTAACTAATCAGCAGCATCACAGGATCCTCTTCCTGAGCACTCTGAGGACTTGTGGTCCACGATGACTGAAACATTGAGACGATCGTAAAGTTCGTTGGCCCAAAGCGACTGCTGACTGAGTTCATCTCTGTGTGTCTCCACGTGTCCATGTCCCTGTGTCTCTGACCAAACTCAGAGAGCCGTCAGACCTCAAACTGACGGAGATCTGAAGGTTTTACGTATGCACCTGTGAACCACATTGCTGGACTGCATCACAGTCACGGGTCTCAGTGGGACCCACTACATGGGACGACCACAGACCGGGCTCGTGGTTTGAACCCCGCAGCAGAGACTCGGAGGGGGGTCAGTGTCTGATCACGACGTTTGAGACCCGAGGCAGACTCAGAGCCCATGGAGGGGATTTTACATCCTGTCTGTCCATAACGCCAGCACAAACAGCCGGAGGACATTTTGGCGGCCCGACCTGCAGCCAAGTGGAACTGGGATGACCCATAAATCAGCGGATTCTGCTGTGTAATGTGAGTGAGTGGGTGCAGTGTGGTCATACTGTTACACATGAAGACCGCCGTCACTCGGTTTACGACCCGGACACGCCCACCTGTCCTTCCACATAGCTCAACAATGAAGACAAAGCAGCAGCGCTCAGACAAACAGGTTGGCCTTTTGTTATGACAGGATTTCACGTCAGCACTCGAAAACACTCGACTCAAATACAAAATATTACAAAACCCTGTGGACGTGTACGGGTTCCTACCTGAACACCAGCAGTCACAGGAAGTGAGCACAGCGACTGTAACTGTGAAGTGAAGCTGCAAAATGTTATGTCATTTAACAAGGATCAAAGAAAAGTAAGATTAGTGACAGGAAGTGGACGGAGGGACATGAGACACAGCTGGACAAGCTCTCACTGCAGTGTGTAGTACTGCCTTTGAGCCTGAGAAACTACATGGAGGAACACCTGTGTATTTAAATACCTGTGTATCCTGTGAGTGTGAACTTGTACTTCTGTCTTGGTGAGTTGGACAGTTGGACGTGTTTGGACAGGTAGGACACTTTGATTTGATTTAATGCATTATGTCAGAGAGGATCCTCACAGGCAGTACTCAGAGGTAAAAGTACTAATACCACACTGTTACAAAGTACAGAGCCAGGTGTCACAGTACAATCTGCTTGGGACAAACTGAAGAAAACATGTGCTAACAGACAAGACAGTAATACACACAGTACAAGTACACAAACGCGCCACCTTCCACAGGCTTAGCACCTGAACTCACCTGTGAGAGCTGAGACACAGCTGCAGCCAATCACAGAGCGTCCTGTTGTCATCGTCTCCTGCTCGGTGAAACAAACAGTTTATTCTGATTAAACGATCCAGACAATCACAACTCATTTAATAAGTCTCAAAGTGAAGTCCCTGCTCTGTGGCTTGTGTCTGCAGGTTTATTTGAAATGAATACAGAAACAGAATCCAGCTGAACTACAGCTCTAACCTTCTACAGGAGTCGTGCTGTCCGATTCATGCTGTGCAGCAGGTGGCGCTAATGCACCACAGAGTTAATCATCGACCTTCATGAGCGGACAAAGAAGAAGAGTCGACTGACTTCTGTTACATCCTCAGACTGGCCTTAAGCAGCTGAGACCTGAGCGGCGGTCAAACATCTGCTGAGAGAAGATGAGTGGACAAGGAAAAGGAGAAAATTTTGCATGAATATCTTCCCAGTTTGTCTGAGTTCTCAGTCTGGTGATCTGTGCTGGATTAATGGAGTCCACATGGAGTCTTGAGTCCCACCAGACTCAGGATGTCCCACAGAGAGCAGCTCAGAGCAGTGCTGCCATCCTGTGGTGATTCACTGAAACCATCTCTTACTTTACTGGAATCTCTGCTGCTCCCTCTTCTTCTGTGGTAGTTTACTGGCTGACGAACAGTCATGCTTTATGTTTAATGGTTTTACAGATGTTCTGGCCTTAATGTGGGAATATGTGTTTGTTCCTTTATGTCTTTTCGGTGTTTTCACATCAAGCTGAACATGACTTGTGTCTGTGTGTGATGACAGCAGAGCAGCGCGACGAGGAGAAGGTGTAAATAAATCAGACTGACCCACTTTCTGCTCCTCACAGAAATCCTCCAACCCGAACGAGTCTGCAGTCAGTATTAAAGACAGGCGGTTCATCGTCTTTTTACTGCAGTCCAGGACACGTACGTGATCATAAAACACTGAGCTCAGACTGAAAAGACTAATTAATAAAAACATGCCATCCAGATGTCAGCGCTGAGTCATGCTGAGTGGCTGTGGCTGACACCAGCCGGTGGTTCAAAGGTGGTGGCAGTCAGTTTTCTGACTGGATCTGAAGATGGAGGACAAGAATCCTCCCCAACAGTGCAGCCAAAACACCCGACTGAAGCTTTTAAAATTTAGCAGTGAAGAAGCAACAAGGAAGTGGATTTCAAATGCATTTTTATTGAACTTCTGTTGTTTTGTAAAAGAGCAAATCAGCAGCACAGACTGCAGTGTGTGTGTGAGTTACAGCATGAAGATTAGTTGGTGTGTGTGTCAGTAAGCATCATGCATTTAAAAGGCTTCTGTCAGTCAGGGGGCGGGGACAGCCTGGTGATTGACAGGGGGGTGGGGTGGCTTGTAGGACACTTGAGGCATCACACACTTGGGGCGTGGGGGATGTCACCCCACATCGACCAATCGGCTGAGAGTACGAATGCATACCACCTGATTTCATTTATCTCTGAGTGTTAAAAAGTGACATCAGTGTGTGTACGGACGCAGAGGCAGTGTAACCGTGGCAACAGGACGGAAGGAGTAGGGATTCTATTGGTTAATGAGGTTAAGTTTCACGCACTGGATGAAGAATCTTTGAGGGGCAGGAGATCGCAGACCAAAGGGTGGAGCGACAGCTGAAACATAACGGTTCCTTTCCTTTCGTTCCTCATTGGACAGGAAGAAACAGGAAGTGATTGCAGGTCAGCGAGGATGAGAGTCTGAGAGAGAAAGAAAAGACAGGGAGGGAAATTTAATTAGAGAAAAAAAATTAAGTGCGTACAAAAAATTTGACATTTTCATAATTCAAAGAGCCCAACTGTAATATAACAAAAACTAGAGGAGGACGGCTGAAGAAAGTGTGTGTGAATGCTGGATGTTGGAAAATGAAAACTAAACTGCTGAATGAAGAGCTGGGAAGCAGAGGGAGGTGAGAGACTCTACTGGATGTACTTGTGTCAATTATATGAGACAGAAAAGTCCCCTCTTATTCTGTTTGGTTCAATAAATTTCAAAACAAAGTTTACACACTGAACATGAGGAGCTGCACAGTGGTGTAGTGATTAGTGCTGTCGCCTCACAGCAGGAAGGTTCCTCAGTGTTCCTCAGAGGTTCCTCAAAGGTTCCTCCCATAGACATGCAGACTGGATTCACTGCTGACTGTGAGTGTGAATGTGAGCGTGGGTGGTGTGTTTGTCTCAATATGTCAGCCTTGTGAGGGACTGTCAACTTGTCCAGGATCAGCTGGGATCGGCTCCAGCCCCCTCGGGACCCAGCACAGGATAAGCTAAGCGGGGAAAGATAACGGATACTGGATGGGCATTTAGGTTTCGAACTCCAAAATGAAAGTTCCTTAGCTTAGCTGTAGAAAAAGTGAGAAGGAAGCTGGTGATTTCCAGCATTCACACCAATAACATTAAGACGCTGGGCAAAGTTAACACAGATGTACACAAAGGTTTAAAATCAGTCTGTGCGATGAGACATTCACTGGCTTCGAGTCGAGTGTTGCCCCGAGCGTCCTACTGTCCTGAGTGCTCTTTGACCTGTTCGTTTGAAACAGGTTACAACATGGTTTGACTTTCTGCAGCTCTCTCACCTACTGTGCAGCCTGCTCAGTCTGTTCTCCTCCTGCTTCTGTTTTTGGGAGGTCGGCCTGCAGGAAAGACACAGCAGAGGTCACATGACTGCCACCAAACTCCACCAAAGTCCACCTCGGGTCAGATCCAGTCAGACGCAAAGCTACATCTCTCCCAGAACAAGAGTCAAACCCTCACAGGTGCAGCTTCTGTTAGCATGAACAGAAGTGCATTTGGGTCCTGCTGGTGTGCTGCTGGATCCCCGATGAGCCCAAAGGCTGAGACATCATATCAAATCAAATCATACAGCAGTTTGCATTTGTCTCGTTTAACTGATTACTTCTAAACTGAGTAATTAACCTGAAAGACACATCCTTCCTTTCCTGTTGCTGAAAATGACTTTTCAAACTAGTCTGTTCTGACTGAAACATTTAACAATTGTTAGTTTACTCAGTTTGCTTTGGGAGAAGTGTGGCTTCACTTCTGTTGTACTGCAGCAGGCCGAAGATTAAACCTGCAGGTCGGGGGTTAAATCTGCAGGCTGAAGGTTAGGCCTGCAGCAGAGCGCCCCCCTGTGCACAAACAGTTCTGCTGAGACACAGTGGGATGAAGCTGATAGTGAGTTAAGCTGGAAGAAACAGCCACTTTAGTCTGCGTGCATCCAGCTGTATCTTTAACACAACTGGTGTTATGTAATCTCCATTGTGCTAAAACTGGTGGGAACTAAAATTAGAGACCTAATCACAGTGAAGACAATAGATTTTGTGACACAGATGTAAACTTGTCTTGCAGTTGTTCTCGGTAAAGAAGGGCGTCGTCAGCGTATGAGTGAACGTCAGCTGGAGATCAGCAGAATGAAAAGTCTTTGCAGCCTCCTCCTTCATGCTTTGTTAGTTTCATGAATATCTCAAACTGTCATCACACAAGGAAACAATCAGCTCTCAACTACGGGTTAACTAACTTCTCAACTAACTGCTCATCAAATGAAAATAAAAGTGGAGTCAGATAAGAGGTTTCTCATACCAGCTTATTAAATTTAAGACTTTTATTGCAATTTACTGTGAGACATTCAGGCAGAATTAATTAGCTCCATTATCTTATTTTAAAGCATCTGAAAGTAACTGAATACATTTGCTCCAGTAGTGTACATGGTGCTCCACTGCATGTCAGAGGTGAATATTGTACTGCAGTACACTTTATACATGGAAAACCTATGATAAATTTTTAAAACTATATAAAGGTTACCTCGACAAACAGTCAAATATATACAGAAGAGTAATTACTACCCTAATACAGATTAAATAATATAATACAATATGTGATACAGTACTATTAAAGTATGCTGTATGCTGTGCTATATTTTTATGCTAAAACTTTGTCATAACGATTAATATAAGATTTACTATTGTGTTATATATAAGGTTAATAATTATTAATTATTATTATCCCAAACATTTCGTAACTGCAATGATTCAGTGCAGACTGTAATGAGCCACTCTGAATCACGACTTCCTCTACATGAAGCAGGAAAAGCAGCAGAAATCTCAGGTTTTTGTAAAATCAGAAAGTTGCATCAGGAAACAAGCAACATGCCATGCAGCCAATCAAACCCCTCCCCCCGGCCAATCAGGCACCTCCTCAGCCACTGGTCCCGCCTCCTCCTGTTATCAACACAACACAGATTTTAATATGAATTACTGTAGAATTATATTTATTGGACCAAGGAAAATATTTAAGCATTAGTCCATCTTTATGCCACAGATTTTTATGAGGCTGGTTTGTGTGAAACATTTTGTGTTGCGAGTAAAAAATAAAAATAAACTGCAGCAGGAAATACAGTAAAAAAGAAAAAAATTAATGTAAGTAAATCTAATAGCATATTTTGTGTTATGTATGATGTGATGTATGCAGATTAAATCCCACACCCACTGGCTGCTCTGAGGTCATGTGACATGACATCACTCACCGTGTTGACCAGTCCGCTCGCCACTGCTGCATTCTCCACGCCTTCCACTGCGGCCTGGGCGACCTCGTTGGCCCCGGAAACTGCAGTGTCGGCAACGATGTTGGCTTGTTCGTTTGTCTTCTGGGCGACTGGACAACAGGAAACGGGAAACAGGAAGCAGGAGGAGGAGCCAGAGTTTAGCACCATAGAAGCCACGTTCTCACGTTTCTCATATGTTAATTAAAACTTCTGCTAAATAATCTGCAAATAAATTACTGATACTGATAAATAACCTCAACATTGCAGATTATTATTCATATGATTAGTAGATTTTGATTATTTATTGGTCCCAGTGAGGCAGTCTTGACCCTGAACATGAGCCCCCGCGTACCTGTGTTAACACCTGTCACCACGCCCTCCATCGTCTTGTTTCCTGCAAAAGAGGGAAAGAAATCATATAATCTTTTTTTTTCAAATTATAAAGTCACACAGCAGCCACTTTATAAAACCGGTATAGTGTTAGTTTCCCCCATCAACACAGCAGAGTCATAACCAACACTTTGTCACTCCTGCCGCTTCTACTTTGCTGGTTTTTCAAATTAAAAGCCTCTCAGCAGCTTGAAGGGGTTTAATCCTTGTCTGTTGACTGAAAACGACATGATGACACCAGGCTCGACTCCTCCCCCTCAGTGTTTCACCAGCTGGTCTGGCCCCCATCGGACCAGCGAGTGGCTTCAACAATCTGAACATCACTGGGACATTTTAATGTAGGAGGATCAGAGGGACCAGATCAGCCGGTAGCTTCGGTTTGACCTGCTTTTTCCTGCAGAGACAAACAGAGCTCAGCCACTCTCTGAATTATTAACCGGCGTTAACACGGATCGGATCTCTGGCTTCAGTTAGAGTAGTACCACAGTGTAGAAATACTCTGTGACTCTGACTGAGAGTACCACCACATGAGCAGCAAAATCTGGTCATTGTACAGAAGGACCCATTCCTCAATAAAATCTGCGTGAATCACAGCTGCTAAAGGAGAAGCACGTTTTAAAGACTGTTGATACTGACAGGAAGTTTGAATCCAAAATTAAAGAATTTATTTTATTTTGTTTTATCTGAATCTGACAAGTGAATAAAGCTGTCACCGTCGAATAGTGAAGTAAAAAGTACGACGTACTGCAGTACAGTACAAGCATAAAGTATCAGAAAATGGAATGTGCTGCAGTAAAAGTACCACAGTCAGCGGTGGTCTTCATGAAGCCCACCCAGTTGTATGGGACCTTGTTCCTCCTGCTGGTGTTTGGTCCAGGTCCAGGTCTCGCAGTGGGTGTCGTGCAGCTCAGACATGTGACGGATCGGACTGAACGAAGTCTTTGTGTGTGTGGACAAAGTGTGATTCACACAGCAGCTGCTTCCACACGGACAGCAGACTGAAGCTCACGTCTCATCATGGACTCCTGCTCGGTGCAAACATCATCCACACGGAGAAAGATCTGCGGTACTTTCAATGTTCAATCAACACACATGATTTTAGTGGCCTTTAATGAACAGCCATAAGAACCAGAAGCTCACAGGCTCAGCTTCACCACAAGAGATGAGTTCACAGCCTGTAATACCAGCGGGACAGTCCTGTGATGATGTCCAGGTCCAACCTGTGGGTTCAGAACTGATGTCCTACTTGGCAGTTTGTCAGAAATGTTGTTCAGTCTGACGAGGTCACGAGTGTGTGGAAAGAGGACATTTCTGCACTGCGTTCTGATGCAGTAATGATGTTTGTCCTAAACCAGGCTTGTGCCAGTGAGCATTCAGGCTCTGCTGTGAAGCAGACGAGGTGAACCCTGAACTTCTCTGTTCTCCTCGTTCTGGTTTCACTCACACGGTCAGCAACGGGATGTGTTGCCTCCAGTGGAGGAGAACGAGGAGGCTGTCGCGTTACTGCAGTTTGGTTGGTGCATTTGTGTTTATTTACTGTAAAGATCACTCCTTTGTAGCACCAACACAGAAGATAAAGTGAAGCTCATGAGGTTTTAGTTTTATGTATGAAACTTCTACCACATCTTGCACCAAATACTCAACACCAGAGCCGAGTATATCGAAGCAGCAGAGTCGTGAACCTCACAGCTCGACACGTGGGGTGTTCCCTCCTCTGCCACAGGGGCGGCGACTAACTAACAGGAAGTCACTTGGAGTTTCTGTAGCAACAACAAGATCTGGCTTAGCAACCACAATGCAACCCCCAAGGCTTCCATTACCAGAACAAAAATATACATAATATTTAAACTTTTATGGTTTTTATCTTTGTACTTTCTAACAATCAACAATAATATAAATAATATGATAATAATGTAATGTAAAACTGTAATAATGTTGCAGTGTCATGTTCCAGGTCCTGTAGAGTTTGGTGTTACTGCTGCGTCATGTCACCACTGTGTTTCGCTCTTTGGCCAGCAGGGGGGGCTGCAGTTCTTTCCACTCTAATAACTACAACTATAACTCCAACTGACTATAAATGACTATAAAAAAGTTGTTTTCCTCACTTAAAATTCCAGCTTGGAAGCTGGAAGATTTAGTATCTTAGTATTTTAAGATTCGTCTTGTCCTTCCTGTACTCTCACTCCTTCCATCCCTCCATCCAGTTTTAATGTTGAATTTCACTCGTTCTCCACCTGTCATTCCGTTTCCACCAAAACAATTAACATTTCTGAGAATGTAATGTGCAGTGACCCTTCACTCGTTTTCTGGCAGTTCTTCCCTTCATTCTTCTGGCCTCCTGTACTTCCCTCCATCTCTCCACCCATCTGCTCCCCCTCCCTCCTGTCCTCTCTCTCTTTTCCTTGCGGACGTAATGCACAGTGTCATGATGAATTGCACTTTGAATATTTTAAGGGTCAGCTTCTTGTCCTCCACCTATTTCTCCCTTCACCCCTCCCTTCATGAATCCCAGTTAGTTGTTGAATTTCACTTGTCCTTCGTCCATCCTTTCATCCCTCCTTCAAGACTTTATTCTTTGGCAGTTTATTGTTTTATTCCTCCTTCCTTCCTCCTATCCTCTCCTGTTTCCATCATCCCTTCTTCCACTCACAGTGTCATGATAAATCTTACTTTTCTTCCACCTCTGTTTCTATCCATTATTACCTTAGCTTTTACTTCATCCATTTGTCTCACTTCCCACCACAAAAAACTGCAGTTTCTGAGAAGTTACACTGAATTTTGCATCCATCCATCCATCCATCTACCCATCCATCCACCCGCCCTCTCACCGACATAGATGACCCCCTCCTTGGTCTTGGCGGCAGCCTCCTCCACTCCGGCCTTCGTCTTCTCGGCAGCGGCCACCACTCCATCCTTCGCCATGGAGAATCCCTTCTTCAGAACGTCCATGATGCTTTGCTTCTTCTCTCTCCTTTTATCTTCCTCTCGTCTTATTTAGTCGTTTTCTCTTTGCTCCTCTGTCCCTCTCACTTCTTCTTCTTCTTCTTCTTCTTCTTCTTTTACTTCTCTGTCTGCCTTGGTTGTCTCGTTCTTCCTGCTAATGGATCAGAGAGAAAGAGAAGGGGTGGAGAGAGGGCACGTGAGAGAGGGAGGGAGAGAGGGAGAGAGAGAGGGAGGCAGACAGAGAGAGAGAGGGAGAGTGGTATACAGAAGCAACATGGGACTGCTGTGCAGTAAAGGGGGAGGGGAGGATAGATAGAAGATAACTGAAGATACGAGAGGACGGAGGGACGGGCGTGTCCAGGAAGGGGCCGGCTATAATTGGCTGGCTGTCTGGTGGGGGGCGGGACTTCAGAGTGTGTATTGGTCAGAATCAGCTTCACGCTGATTTAAGCTTTACGTCACATGTGAATGGGTCCACTCTGCTGTGATGTGATTGGTCACTACAGTTTTAAACTTGGGAAGGTAAGGAGCTCGAAGAGAGGTTGTCAGTGACCAATAGGAGCACAAAGTGCCGTTCACCTGTCACCAAGGTGAAGAGGAGTGATGCTGGTGCTGCTTCAGACGGCTCTGTAATCCATCATCCAGGTTGCCGTGTCATGGCGTGCTAACATTGCCGCCGAGGGTGGTGGACATCACAGAAGAAAGGAGAGAAAGGAGGTGAGGAGGAGGAGGGAAGAGTCCTCCTCCGCTTGTGTCCCAACAGGAACCTGAATGTGACTCAGCAAAACACACACACACAGACACACCCTTTGCTTCCTCACCCCTCCTCTGATTGGCTAACAGCTTGCATTGGTCTATTTTTAAACCCAATTTATTTCCTTTCTTCCAGGATGGAGGGACGGTCGATCAGCTGCATCATTATGGGCTGCTGTGGGTTACCGTGGTGACGAGAACACCGATCGATACCGACCATCAGGCTGCAGACACACACAGTAACGCTGAACCTGAACGATCAGCACATCCTGTTCCATCGTTAAGTCTGTCATTCACACGTGGAGACGGGACGGCTCAGCAGGCTGGACCTCATCCACGAATGACTCGGGGGGGTCAGACTCAGGGGGGTCAGACTCAGGGGGGTCAGACCCAGTCTGTGGTCTGCTGACAACCAGAGCTCGTTCGCTCGTTCAACAGAAACACCAAAAGTCAGCCGAGCCGCTCAGTCAGCAAGCGATTCAAACCAGCAGCGAGTCACAAAGTCCGAATAATTCATGTGATTCATTCAGCTGTGAGCAGAAGAAAAGAGTGTGTGTGTGTGTGTGTGTGTGTGTGTGTGAGTGTGCATGTGTGTGTGTGTATATGTGAGTGTGTGTGTGTGTGTGTGTGGTGAGTGTGCATGTGTGTGTGTGTGTATGTGAGTGTGTGTGTGTGTGTGTGTGGTGAGTGTGGTCGCCATCCCACAAGCACACAATGAAGTCTTTAATTCAGATGAGACAGAAGACAACAGAGTGGAAAATAACTTGAGCACACACACACACAACAGGCATTTTGTCCATAACAGCTGTACACACACACACCTTCATCACTGAGATTTCCTCTTCATGTTGAAGACTCTGAACTTCCTGTCTACACAGGAAGTGTGAATGTGCTGCTTGTCTACATGTTGAGAGAAGCTGCTGAGAAGATGAAGGCTGCATGTGATTCAGCTGTGACGTTCACATCAGTTCAGACGGTTTGACTCTCTGATGAAACATGATTTACTGCGTGTGGAAAAGTCACCGATCATAGTCTTCAGTGATCAAAGTCTTCAGTGATAAAAGTCTTCAGTGATAAAAGTCTTCACTTAATAAAGTCTTCAGTGATAAAAGTCTTCACTTATAAAAGTCGCCACCGATCAAAGTCTTCAGTGATAAAAGCCTTCAGTGATAAAAGTCGTCACCGATCAAAGTCTTCAATGATAAAAGTCTTCACTGATAAAAGTCGTCACCGACCAAAGTTTTCAGTGATAAAAGTCGCCACCGACCAAAGTCTTCAGTGATAAAAGTCTTCAGTGTGTTGAGTTCAGGTGAAAGCAGATTTTCCTCCTTGTCTTTCTGCCTCCTGCTTGGTGACGTTCACTCGTGAGCATCAGAGGTGTTCTGCAGAGTTTACCTGAAACTCAGCAGAGGCGGAGCTTCAGCTGAGGGTTTGCTAACAGGAATGAAGCTGAAAGGTGGCGAGCGGCCGCCTCACACTCACACTACATCACATGATGAGACACGAACAAGTCGCTCCACATCAGCTCTGTGAGGAATCCAACAGCTGCCCGCTAACTGCACAGAGTTAATGAGAGTGCTGAGTGTGTGTGTGTGTGTGTGTGTGTGTGTGTGTGTGTGCATTGTCTCTGTAATCATTTTAGTTTCATAACACCAGTGACATTAATGTTTCTGCAAACCCAGCAACAACTTCACTAAACAGAGAACACACACACACTCTCACACACTCACCCACGCACACACTCTCACACACACATTCACACACACCCACCCACACACACACTCTCACACACACATTCACACACACCCACCCACACACACACTCTCACACACTCACCCACACACACACTCACACACACACACACACACACACACACTTTCACACACTCACTCACACACACACACACACACACACACACACACACTTTCACACACTCACTCACACACTCTCACACACACACACACACACACACACACACACACACTTTCACACACTCACTCACACACTCTCACACACACAACCTCACTGCTGCCAAACTGCTTCCACTTCCACTCTGATGATGTTGTCACTTCGTCGGCTCCTGGTACAACACAGAATCACCTTCAAAACTGGTCAGAACCTGTGGGGCAGCTCAGGTCCCTCAGGTCCCTCAGGTCCCTCAGGTCATCAGGTCCCTCAGGTCATCAGGTCCCTCAGGTCCAACAGGGCCCTCAGGTCATGGTCCTCTCACATGCTGCATGTTTATGTTACAGAAGTTCTCCTGTATGATGTCCAGCTTTTCACTTAGGAAAAACAAATATAATTAGAGATGTTTTACATTCAGTCAGTTAATTAACTTGTTTTATGCTAACTTCCTGTGGCACACAGCAATGCCCCCCCGCAGTTATAACCCCAGTTGGTTCCTGTTTCCAGACGTCCTTCATCAGCACATTCTTCTTCTTCTGTTCGGTGTCTGTGAGAGGACACCTTGTTGTCCCCAGAAGCTGGCGACTTTAGTGAAGCTGTAACCAAACTGACTGTAAAGGGGTGACAGTAACATGAAGTGTGACATAAGAAGCCTTTGATTTGAGCTCCTGATCTGTGGGACAGATTTCAACCTGACTGAACCGCCTCCCCCTTCTGAAGAGCTGCTCAGGCAGAAGCTAACAAGGTGAGGTCAGCACACTCCCATGACTTACTTTCATTTTTTATTGTATTTCCTCTGAGCTGATGTCGGGTCCTGTGGGGAGATTCTGCCTCCTGCTTGTGAGTGTGACTGAAGTTTATCTGCTGAAAACTGCCCTCGCGTGCAGCAAATCTTTTCACCACAAGGTGGCGCTGTTGACTTTCAGACTGGATGACCGACGTTGATGTCCTGTGCTCGTATGAACTTTGTCATACTTCACATGTGACCCACGGTCCCTGTTCTGCGTCGTACCGTACACATTACTATCTGTGCGTACTACATCGCAGTACTCACAAAGTACTGCTGTGTAGGAGCTACTGGAACACCTGGGTCAGAACATGTTGGCTTCAGTCCCTGAGCCAATGAGAGTTTAGTTAAAGTCCTGCTTTCTGTGTGTATGTGTGTTATGAGCCACATCACTGTACACACACACACACACACACACACACACACAGATGTTAGCATGTTAGCATCAGCCTGTCTCCCCTGGCGGGATTCTTCCCTTTGATTGTGGATTGGATTGGTACAGAAGGTGGACTCTGTGGCAGACAAAAGTTTAAGATGCTCAGGCGGTTTGTTGGGAGATAATCATCACAGCTTTTCTAAAAGTCTCCAGGATTAAAACGTTAACGTCAGTCGAGCTGCACCACACTGAGCTGTCAGACACACGTCACACGTGTTGGTACGTTTGCTTGCCAGGAAGATGACTGATATTTGCACTCTGTTTTTTGGGGGGGTCCAAGTCTTAATGGGGGCTTCAGAGTCCCGAAGCCGGGCACAATGTGAGTCACATCCTTCACTTCTACTCTTTCTCTGTGGCACATTTCCAACCCCCCACCCCCTTCCTCCTCCTCCTCCTCCTCCTCCTCCTCCTCACAGCTCTGAAACAATCCTCGGAAATGACCCTCACCCAACCCGCCCGGTGGAAAAGTCCCCGACTCTCGGCCTGGACGGGATCCACCAGCCGCCTTCCTCGGCTTCAGGAGTCCGTCTGAATCCTCCTCGGTGCTGCAGACAAACACAAACAACACACGGCCGAGATGTTTTATCATCAGTAAACATTTGAGACAACATGTTTGTGGTTCTTCTGTCAAAATGTCTGCTGTGCTTGTTGACTTTCGGTTTTGTCTCTTCACTGCACTGTAACGTGGACGAGACTGCAGCTTCTCACCGTCCTTCTCGTTTCTGTTGTGTTTCATGTTGCCAGGGTCTTTTCTTAAAACTGAAGCCTCATCCTAACCCCGGGACATGTCCTCACACTGCAGGTTTAAGACTAAACGGTCCCCACAAAGACAGAAGAGCAGCAGCACACACACACACACCCACAGAGGAAGGAGGTCATTTGTCCTGCAGGTCGGTGGACTTCCTCCGTTCTTATCACCTCGGCAGGAAGAGGGTGAAGACAGGCTGAAAGCGAAGGAGGGTAGAGCTGAAATCAGACATGCAGACGTGTCATCGCTGGTCTGCAGACGAGTCCAGTCCAGCTTTTCCTTGCCACCGTCGCCAAGTGCTCACTCAAGGGGGAACGTTGGGTTCTCTATACTACAATTTAATTAAAGAGTTTGGTCTCGACCTGCTCTAATGGGAAAGTGTCATAAGATAACTTTTGTTGTGACTTGCTGCCATATAAATAAACTGAAGTGAACTGAACTGAATTCAGTCCAGACGCTCACTTTGTGCGTAATAAATCTGAAACATTTTGACGTGTTGCTTGGCTGAGATGGAAAAGTTTGGTGAATCGATAAAATCAGAGAAAATCACAAACTTCTAAAAACACAGGACACACAAACATGAGTCTGCCACTGGTGTCCGTGTTGTCCCGGGCGGACTGGACTGAGCTGAGCTCTGGACTCGAGGTGGACAGCAGCGTCAGAAGTCCGGTGAAGACGGGACGAATAACAGCAGATCTCAGATCTGTGGAGATGTGATCAAATGAACACGTGAAGCAAACTGCTTTTCACCTCCTGATGTCCAACCGGCTCTCAGCGTCTTCTTCTGCACTGGCACAACCTGACCTGAGTGGAGAACCGGCGCCACCTACTGCTTGTTTCAGCCAATCGGAACTTAATGATCACACAGTGCTACAGAAACAAGCTTTCATTCAGATTTTCTTTTGCCAGTTTTCTTGTCTGCTGGATGTCAGCAGTCGTTTCCGACAGCAGACACTGAAGGCATCATGTGATCACTCAGTCCGTCCAGGACAGCAGAGGGACATGTCCCCGCAGCCCCTGGACGGCTTCCCCTCCAGCCCACATGGAGAGACTGACAAACACACAGAGGAAACTGGAGGAGTGGCCTCCTCCCGCCTCCCTCCTCCAGCTGTTTAAAAGCAGCTGGTGGTCGTGCGAGCCTCCACTCTGTGATGTGGCCGGGAGCAGACATGACCGCAGTGGGAGAACTGGTGCTGGTGCTGGGCTTACTGGTGAGCGCTCACTGTGAGGTGAGGGCACGAGACCCCGAGGTGGAGGAGGAGGAGGAGCTGGGAGGAAGAGCAGCAGCAGGAGGAGCAGCGTTTCCTCCTCGCCTCCAGAGGCTTCCCCCCGAGGTGACAGAGACTCCACTGGGGGAGGGAGGGAGCTTCCCAGCCCGAACTGGGTGAGTCCACATCAAAGCTCTCAGGCCTCACTTTTCTCTCTGTGCTTTCGACTGACAAAGTTCCCTTCACTGAGGAAGGACGATCGATCAGGACACGAATCGATTAGTCAGAAAATGCGGCACTTCGTGCCTCCAGCCGCTCAGGTGCGAACACATCTGCTCGGACGTCACAGCGAACTGAGTTTGACGATGTTTTACGGACCCATCGATTAATCAGTTCACAGTAAAATAATCAGTAGTGTGAACAGAAAACGAAAAGAAATGTTAGCCGTGTTTTCTTATATGTTAACCACACATTCAAGGTGCTGCTCTGTTCAATACGCAATAAAACTACAAATTCCAATTTTCTTCAAACACATCAGTGCCCAAGTAGAGTTAAACAACATATGGGCTTTACGTGGTCGTCCCGCCATCATCCCTGTCAGTCATGAGAAGGTAATAATCACCAACAAAACATCTACTCAAGTACGTACACTTTGTGATACTTTTATTTTACTTGAGTGTTTATATTTCTATATGTTTTACTCTTTACTTTGCTATATTTTTGTGACAGTTGTGGTTATGTTTTCCTGTAGAAACGTTCTCAGCTCATAATCTTGTCCAAACGGGCAGCTGTTGTCACGTTCCAGATGTTGTTATCAGCTGCTAAAGAGAAGTTTTTCCTCTAAACTGCTCACATGGTTTCAGTTAAATAACTGATCAAATGAGCCAACATTTCTCTGTAAAAGATCAGAGATTAAAGTGCAGAAAGTGGAAACAGATTTGGGTATCAGAAGTTCTCTCCTCTCACATCCATCATGTGGTGACCCTCTGGAGGGGCCCGAGCCCTCAGGTTGGGAACCACCAGACTGCTGCCGTTTGTGCTGTGGGTTGTTAAATATGTTTTAGTTTTCACTGTGAAGCCTGTGAGCCGACTGATGTTTTCTGCCTGGAGAGCAGAAGCCTTCATTGATCGTTTCAGAAGGAAATCCTGTTTCAAAATGTCAAGGCCTGAAACTGTGGTCCTCACAAAGATAGAAGAGCAATAACACACACACACACACGAGTCACGCCTAATGCATGGAGTCCTTAGCAGGGAGCATTTAAATGTTTTGACTGCCAGCATGTTCATAACAGGCTGGTACCACCCAGGCTGCACACACACACACACACACACACACACACACACACTCATTTCATGATTCTCTGAGTCTCGGGCTGTTGGTGTCCTCTGTGTGTTGGTCCTCACTGGTTTCACACTGAGCAGAAAACAAACTTTAACTGCAGCTTATTGTTTTATGTCTGCACTGAACAGAAGACCTGTGGAAGAGTCTGTCTGTCTGTCTGCCTGTCTGTCTGCCTGTCTGCCTGCCTGTCTGTCTGTCTGTCCACCACCTCTAGCGCCACCACCAGGTCAGCGTGTTGATGTGTACTGTACCTGTTCGACCCGATTCCAGCTGATAACACCTGTGTAGTAGCTGGAGTTAGACCACACCCTCTCAGAGTCCTGCTGGGGACCAGGATGTGGTCGTCTCCCTGTGCTGCACCCCCTGCTGGCAGCAGAGAGAAGTGACTGAGTGTGTTAGCATCTGACATTAAGAACCGCTGGCCGTTATTACAGAACAAATTCTGGATAAAATGACTTTAAAATGGTTTTTTAACTGAACGCAACAGACCTGAAGTCTGCGTCTGATTGGCTGCTGTTTTCATGTGTTTGTAGAAGTTGTTTTTCTGATGGTGGAAGCTGCGGTCACCAGGAAAGATTCACTTCAATTTAACTTATTTATATAGCACTTTATACAATCAAAATTGTCTCTAGGTGCTCTACAGAAACCCAGAGCCTGAACCCCCGAGCAAGCAGACAGTGGCAGGGAAAAACTCCCTTTTAACAGGAAGAAACCCTGAGCAGGACCCGGCTGGAAAGATGTGGATTAACTTGTACAGCACAAACTGGATGAGAGTTGTGGTCCCGTTGGATGTTCTCAGGTGATGGTACCTGTGCAGGATGAGACCTGCAGGATCTCTGAAAACTCTCCTCTGAACGTTCTGAGAAGTGAAGGATCGGCTGCAGTCTGACATGTGGACTTCTGTTGATGTGTGACAGACTAAATAAGAGCACTGTATGTCTTGCGTGTCATTTGTTGGAGCGCGCTCACTCAGGCCTCAGTCATTAATCTGGCTCACGTCCATACATTAAAGTGCGGGCCCCGTCCACAGACCGGCTGATAAAATGTCCCCTGAGGGCTCCTAAGAAAACAAGCCTCCATTAGCTGTGAGCCCCTCGACTTTCAGCGCTGCTTTCATGACAAACGGAGCTCTTTGTGCTGTGAGTCGCTGCTGTGTTGCTCTAATGGAGAGCAGCTTTCCAACAGCTCTGTTTGTTTAGCCTCGGCGTTACTGACAGTTGATTGGTCAGGGGTGAGGGGGCAGGGCCACGTGCTTCAGAGGTCAGAGGTCAACAGGAAGTTAAGCACTGATGAAGTGGAGGTGAAAATGTTGTTGGCCTCAGGAGAGAAGAGAAGAACGTTTTCACGTTTTAGATCATAAAATGATTCTTTAGTTTCATGCCATCATTTCTCTGAGGTCAAACTGAAAGTTACTGCAGAAATACAAATGGAGCAGCATATACAGGATATACTTTTATTCTGAAGTGCACACAGTCTTCCTGTCTCTGTGCTACATGCTGGCCTTCCAGGCTGAGAAGAAGGTTTGTTCTCTCTGTTTCGCTGTTGTGACCTTCAACCTGCTGATGAAGGCCTCGCTGAGATCCAGTCACAAAGTTCATCCAGAGCGCACTCTGCCTGCTCAAACAGGAGAAGAAGAAGCTCAGTGAGCATTCAGATCAAAGAGAGCCGACGCTGCAGATAACGTGACCACAAACGCATCATTTAGTGCTCATTCGGCCGTTATCAGGAGGCAGAGACACACGGCTGCAGATGAAAGGACGACACTCAGCGTCCACAGAAAGTTTTTATCAGACTATCAGGCAGGTGGATGAAACTGACAGATAAGAAGTTCTGAAAGTTACACCTGGATGAGCAGACAGTGAACCCACCACAGACACTGGACGGTCCTGATGTGACATTCTGCCCGTCCAGGCTTCACAAACATTTTTCAGACGGGAATCTGAACTGGTTTCCTCGGGTTTCCCTCTCAAACTTCTCTTTCTCAAACCAGAACCTGAAGCAGCTGACATTTTACAGATTGCAGCTGTGCGACGCTTCAGAGCAGAGGAGGTTTAGAAACAAGGCTGAGTGAGGAAGAGGAGGAGACATCTGAGATTAAGCTGCTTCACGTGAAGGAGAAACGATAAGCAGGAGGAGAAAAGCTTTGGCTCCCAGAGTTCAGTCTGACAGGAGAACTCAGTATGGAGATTAAGATTAAAGATTTATTCTCTGATGTGGTTCCAGCAAACTCAAATCCCCAAATGTTTTCAGACGCACCTGTGCATGAAAGTCCTCCGAGCCTGCGTGTCTGTGCTGCGTGTCTGTACTGCTGACTGTAACCTGACTGAATGTCCTGTGACTGCACAGCAGTCACGGGTCAGAGGCCAAACATATGAAAGATCATTTACATGCTGTGCTCACCTGCACACACACCTTTGCTCTGTGGTGTCTCAGCCAGTCACGGTGTGTTAACAACCAGCAGTGAGCTGAGAGGAAGTTTTTCCACATTGAGCTTCATGTCTCCATGTTTATAGAATAACTACTGTGTGTGTGTTTATCCTTCAGTGATGCCACAGGAAATGACTCTAGAGGAAATGAGACTGGGCTTTTCTGAGTCTGAGGAGTTTGTTTACATGTAGGAACAATGGATTTCTAATTATATTACTGTTAAATATTTTGTCACACTGATCCTGTTTCTACCCAGGCTGACATCAGGATTAAAGTTTCACTTTGTTAAGTACAAGGTTGTGGTGTGTGTATCAGAGAGTACTGTAGTGGTTCCTGAGTGCAGGGCTTTGGGCTGGGCCACAGGAAACCATATGAGAAAGCATAAGAGCTGTAGGGCTTCAGAGGCAGTTTTGCAGTAATTACCTTGATGCTGAAGTGAAGCCATCTTACAGTCATAACGGGGCACCACAGGGCTCTAATGCTGGCCCACTACTATTCACATTAGAAATGAATGACTCTGGTCCTAATCAGTATTTCACCATCATTCTTTTTACGCAGATGATGCAGTTTTATATCCCTGAGCTGTAACACATCTTTGCACATGTGTAGGTTTAAAAGCAGATGAGACTATACGCACTGTAGTGGTTCCCAGGTCTCTCTGAGTCATTCAGATATCCTCGAGATATAGCCACGAGATATCCTCGTCCTCTCTTCTCTTTTTGTGTCAAGATTTTTCTCAACAGTTTCCAACCCTAACTGGAGCTTTTTCAGGATTCGTGAAGGCGCACCTGAATTCACAAACAGCCTAATCCGCATCAACACACTGATAGCAGCTGGAGGACTATGATCACCTCCACCCCATCCATAACAACAACCAGGACCAGGATCAGGACCTCCTCCTGGAGGGACAGGAATGGTTCCATGTGATGGGGAGGGTTCAAAATCAGATCTGAAAAGTTGAATTAAATATATGGTTCAAGAAAGTTTTGATCTTCAGCTCCAGAGTGATGTCACTTCCAGAAACACAGGAGTGATTGTGAAACATGAAAGCCCAGCTGACCTCTCAGAGCTGTTGGTGTCTGCACACAGGAAGTTATGAGACCAACAGTCCAACATCAACAGTACAGTAAACAGACCCAGCAGACAGGGTCAGCACCACACATCAGTCCGAGGGAGGACCGAGACAGGCCAGATGTTCATCACAGGAACCACATCAGCAACAGCACTTCACACAGGTGTTTAAACAGGTGACGGTGATTCGTCAAACACAGCAGCTCGGTCAGCAGCCCTAAACTTCAAACTACGACGCTCTGCGACGAGAAACATGCAAAGTAGTCACTGACAAACGAAAAAATGAGTTCGCTCAGTTGTCAGGGAAACGCAGATGTTTGATGTTGAACGTTTCGTCAGATGAGACTGATGAAGACAGCAGGCGGTTAGCTTAGCTTAGCAGGGGGAAACAGCAACCAAATGCAGCAGCTCAGCGTGTTGGATCTGGTTTGTTTAATCTGTAAAGGAAAAAAGAAGTTGACGTATTCCTTCAACTGATTTCGGTCATTGAGGAGAGGAACCCATGTTTGACTTCTGACCCCAAACAGGAAGGACTAACTGCAAACCAGCCAATCCTGCAGCATTTAAAGACTCCAGGCTTCCCAAATGATCTCATCTGTGTGTGTGTGTGTGTGTGTGTGCAGGAACTGGTGTGCATTTGTGCAGCAGCGTGAGGTCACCACGGCAGTGCGGTGTGGAACAGAGAAGTACACCATCAGGTCTCAGAGTCCGTGTCCGAGTGGGACGCCCGACTGTCAGCTGGTCATGTGAGTACACTACAGTCACAGTACTGTCGCATTTCAGTAAAAGTATTCGAGTATCATCAGGAAAATGAGTCCAACCAACAGTTCAAACCTCAGCGTCATCACAGATACACTCAGAAGATTCAAATCACTCAGCAACAACAAACCAAAGCTGTCTGATAAATGCAGTAAAAGTACAACATTCCCCTCTGAGCTGAAGGTGGCATTCAAAGAAAGTACCTCTAATCTGTACCTAAGTAGAGTACTTGAGTGAACGTACTGTGATGTATTATGTTTAAGATTCCAAGCAGAACGGCACACATGAGAATGAAATACGTGAAGAGACAAACGTCTTCTGTCTCAGACCTCTGATGGACTGGCTGAGGATTATTGTGAGCGCGAGTTAAAGACGGCGAGGGTTTGTTTTCTGTACTCTGACTCTGGAACGTGGCCTTCAGTCTCAGAGACAGATGCATCCACTCAGGGGCCTCATTCTGTTGTCACAGTCCATCGCCCCCACAGGGTCTCAGGACAAAGTCTGAGGGTCCGAAGATGATTGGAGGGAAACTACAGTGGAGCAGAGTTTTGTTTCTTTTTCAGACCGTCCCCTAACGTTTGTCTTTTTCTGGTGAAGTACTTGAGGGTCAAGCTCTTTTATTTTCAGCAGTTTGTCTTCCTCCGCACAGCCAGGATCAAACTTCCTGTGACCAACTTTTTCCTGGTTGGCTCAAACAAAGTAAAGTAAGTAACACCAGTAAAAACATGTAGAATAAAGATGGAGGCCGCAGGCTCAACACGTGGGGCTGCACACGAGCTCAGCTTCGACGTCAAGAACCAAACTTTTCCCGAAAGCTGATCCACAGTCACGACATCCTGCAAAAACCTCATCAGCTCTGAAGTAGATTTTCCTCTGGAGGATCAGATGGACTTGAGGAGGAGACGACCAGAGAAACGTGTTGGGGGTCGACGGGAAATCCACACATCCGACCTCCCGAGGAATTCGCTAAGGTTTGGTTTCCTCAAATTCATTTTCAGCTGTTTTTCAGTTCCATATGTGTGTATGTGTGTGTGTATGTGTGTGTGTATGTGTGTGTATGTGTGCGTGTGTGTCTGTCTGTCTGTCTGTCTGCAGGTACAAGCAGGCCACCCGTCCGGTCTACAGGCAGAAGCAGAAGATCTTCACTGCTCTGCTGTGGCACTGTTGTCCGGGACACGGAGGACATAACTGTGAGGACAGAGGTAGGTCAGCATCGCCGTTACTATGGCAACAAACCTGCTATGATGGATGTAAGCAACGCCAGCTCACTGCCAGAAAGTGAACTGATCTGTTAAATTTTGACATTTAAGGAATTTCCTCATTCTGAATGTACATAAAAACACCAAAGCAACATAAATGTCCACCCTGATGTCTTCATGTAAAGGTTGTCTTGTCTTGACTTACTGAAGGCCGTCGTGGTGAGGACTCTGGTCCAGACGCTGAAGGTCCCCTTTCACACCATCGTGTCCTCCGCTCTCCCTCAGTATTTTATTTTATTCCAGTGTTTCCGGTCAGTTGAAGGCTTGCTGTGTTTGTCTCTCACAGTCTCTGATGCACAGCCGCACCCTGGGAGCTCGGCTCTGATTGGAGGATCTGAAGCAGCGAGGATGGAGCTCCACGCTCCAGGTACGAAGACACACCTGTCAACGTCCAGCCCAGGAGGGAACAATCAAATCCAGTTTAGTCCCCTAAACACACAGAGAACAAAGAGTCAAATATCTGTCTGCACACACTCACACACACACTCACACACACACACACACACACTCTAACACACACACACACACACTCCCTCCCCTCAGTGTCAGAACAGTCTGACTCATTCCTGCCTGTTGAACAAAGTGAGGAAGCTGTGAAGTGCAGAGTGATGCTGGACTTTGATAAACCTTCAGCTCAGGTCAGGTGGAGGTCCTCCCCAGACCCTTCACTTCACCCTCCTCCGCGGGGGAGGGGGGGTGTGGGCAAACTGCTCCTGGACGACCCACCTTTGAGGTCGGCCCCTCAGTGTCGGCCTGTGGACACACACAGTGACTCATAGAGGGACGGAGGTCAGGGGGAGGTGGAGGAACAGACCCCTCACTCCACCCTCCATGACTGCATTATGTTTTCAGTTGGACACTTCCTGTGGAGCAACAACCACCTGAAATGTCCATCAACAGTTTGGTCCTGAGAGACAGACAGTCCTCACCACATGTCCAAGTCCCTTCTGGGGTTTGCATGAAGATTGTTTGTTTCCCATTTCCCGAATAAAGCAACCGAAGACGGGACAGAACAGACGGGACAGAACAGACGGGATGGGACAGAACAGACGGGACAGAACAGACGGGACAGAGCAGATGGGATGGGACAGAACAGACGGGACAGAACAGACGGGACAGATCAGATGGGATGGGACAGAACAGACGGGACAGAACAGACGGGACAGAGCAGATGGGATGGGACAGAACAGACGGGACAGAACAGACGGGACAGAGCAGATGGGATGGGACAGAACAGACGGGACAGAACAGACGGGACAGAGCAGATGGGATGGGACAGAACAGACGGGACAGAGCAGATGGGATGGGACAGAGCAGACGGGACAGAACAGACGGGACAGAACAGACGGGACAGAGCAGATGGGATGGGACAGAACAGACGGGACAGAACAGACGGGACAGATCAGATGGGACAGAACAGACTCTAATGTTTCACATTTCTGCTGTAGGTTCTGAAAATCAGTGTTAGCTTGTTTGGTCTCAGTCAGATGCTTCAGGTTAACTCTGGGTTTTAGTTCTCTCTCACTGTGATGGTGAGCTCAGCCACAGTGTAGTACTGCAGTACTGTAGGATACATGCAGAGTACACAACATGAAGTATTTGTACCATAAGTGGCATAAAAAACCCTGAGAATCAAAACAGTCTGTTTTTGGAAAGAATTCCAACTAAAAACAGACCTTTGGCCTTTAGAGGCTTGATTGAACAAAGAGAGACAAACAAAGAGGCGCGCGCGCACACACACACACACACACACACACACACACACACACACACACACCTCGTCACGGTCCAGTCCGCTCCCACCACGCCTCCGATTGAGCCGACTTCCTGTGAGCTGATGTCGATGTAATTAAGTCATGAGCGGAGCTGCAGCCCAGCAGAGGCAGACTGGAGACAAAAACAGGAACACCTGGCAGCCTCTGAGGTGAGTCATCAGGTGTGACTGTTTCTGCGTCCACCTCCTGCAGATGGTACAAAAGCTGAAGAGAAACATTTTACACAGTTTGGCCACTGAGTGTGAAGGTTTATCAAACCCTCTTCAGCTTAGGCTGCAACTCACAAACCCACAGTGATGCCTTCAGGTCGCTTCCTTTGTCCAACCAACAGTCCAAAACCCAAAGACTCTTCGTTTACTGTCATAAAGGACAAAGAAAACATTTTTCAGACGCTGGAAGCAGCAGATGTCTAGAAATGACAGAAACCATTCATTAATGAACGCGTTGGCAGCTAATTGTGTTTCCGTCGACTAACCGTCGCGGCTCGTCGCAGAGCAGCCAAACTTGCCTTCAGAGAGTCGTGCTGTGTTGTGGTACTGATTATAGCCAGTGTGTGTTCGTTCATACCAGCACACAGTCTGACTGAGTCCCACCAGTAATGAGGCTAAAAGCGTTTACTGTGTCCTGCTGCTGTTTGTTCCCGTTGGGACTGAGGACTGAGTGACCGAACACCAACAGAAAAAAGTGCCGACGGAAACAGATTTGATGATTTCGCTGCAGGACTTCCTCCTCTTCTTGTCGACGCTTCAGGGCTGCAGCCGTCGAGTCTTTCTGCAGGTCACTGATACTGAGCTGCCTGTTCCTGCCGTCGCTCCCACCGTTTGACAATGAATCAGGGTGAAACAAAAAACTGAGGAAACTCAGCTGAGAAATCCCCAAACACATGAGCCCCGTCTCACCCTCCACCTGTCTGTCTGACTTCCTGTTGGTCTCTCTTTCACTTCAGTGAAGAACATGCTGACAGAGCACAGACTCACTGATATTCTGATCAATAATGTAGCCCATTTGCTGTGCTAAGGTATAGTGGTGTGATGGCGTCCTGAACAGTGGAAGCCACAGTTCAAAGTGACACACAAAATGGTGTCCGACTTGTCATAAACTTTCATTTTAGAGGTGAATGGTACACTAAAATATGATTCCAGCTCTACTGAGCAAACAATGCGGCTCTAGTGCGACATCTGGTGGCAGCGGATGTCGCAGATTTAACCTTTAGAAAACCTGCAGGCTTTAAAGTACGTCTGTACATACTTTCAGGGCACTGCAACAGACCAAAGTGCTGCCAAAGTGCTATCGCTGATGATGTTGACAGGACAAGACTGTTGATATTATATATTTACTGTCAATGAATCCATTCAAACTGTTTCAGTTCTTAGTCTTTTCTCTGTGTGAACTTCAGGAGTTCAGGACCGCCTCCAGCAGGACCGCGTCGATCCCAACAGCGAACAGAACGACTACCAAACGTCAGTCAGCGAGCTCCATCACACCGGCTACACCGACAACCTGCACAACACCACAGGCCACGCCCAAGACCCAGGACACGCAAAGGACCCGGGACATGAATGGCATCCAGGCCACGCCCAGCACCCAGACCACGCCCAGCACCCAGACCACGCCCAGCACTCAGGCCACGCCCAGCACCCAGACCACGCCCAGCACCCAGACCACGTCCAGCACTCAGGTCACGGCCAGCACCCAGACCACGCCCAGCACTCAGGCCACGCCCAGCACTCAGGTCACGTCCAGCACTCAGGTCACGGTCAGCACCCAGACCACACCCAGCACCCAGACCACGTCCAGCACCCAGGTCACGTCCAGCACCCAGACCACGCCCAGCACTCAGGCCACGCCCAGCACTCAGGTCACGTCCAGCACTCAGGTCACGGTCAGCACCCAGGCTACGCCCAGCACTCAGGCCTCACCCAGCACTCAGGCCACACCCAGCACCCAGACCACGTCCAGCACCCAGGTCACGTCCAGCACCCAGACCACGCCCAGCACTCAGGCCACGCCCAGCACTCAGGTCACGTCCAGCACCCAGACCACGCCCAGCACTCAGGCCACGCCCAGCACTCAGGCCACGCACAGGACCCAGGCCTCGCCCACAACAACAACACGGGTGACCGCCTCGAGTCCCTCCGTCGTGAGGCCCAGCAGCAGCAGGAGCGTCATGTCCCAGGTGAGTTTTGGTCCAATGTGACATCCTTGCTGCTAGCTGTGCTTCTCGTGCTGTTCAGTTTTGTCTGTTTCTGTTGGTAAATATGAGGACAGGACACGGAAGCCTTGGACTTCCTGTAACAGAAATGTCAACCTGTGAACCTGTGGAAGTGCAGTTCGATCTGTTAGACCCACCATCACCTCCACCTGTCAGATCCATCAGCTGTCAACGAGATCATCTCTGAACTGTGATGTAATCAGGTTTAATTTTAGCATTTTATCAAATCACCTGTCAGGTGTGTCTTGGTTCCATGTGCGACATGTGTGTGGCGTCAGGTGGAGGTGATAACAGACGTGATGTCTCAGTCACACCCCGACACACAGACAGACACACACTTCCTCCACAGGAAATCCTCTCTTTCTTCTGTGTCATACAAAATGACATCACACCAGCAGCATGAGCATCACCTCACACACACACACACACACACACACGTCGTCCGTCCTGTGTGGAGCCTCACTCTCAGGTTCCCACGGGGTCCTGTTGTCTCCGATGTGCCGGCCTGCAGCCTGAAAACACGCCGACTGTCAGGAAGCTTCTGCTCTCACGTCCAGCGTCGTTTTCTCGTTACCGTAATGCGGGCGGACATCAGAGCTAACGACGCCTCGGGAAGTGGAAGTCGCACTGAATGTAAAAGCGTCAGTTTGATGTCTGAGAGCCAGGAGATAAGAGAGGACGTAAAGTCCTCAGCAAAGCGTCGCCTCGTCTTTGAATGGTGACTTTTACAGCCAAACGTGTCGGTCGTGTAACAGACGCTGTTTTGCCCGAACAGGAAGTCGGCTCAGCTCGGCTCCTTAAATCACACTGACGGTCATTAGACAGAAAAGCTGAACTGCCAGCTGACTCCAAACAGCTCCGTCCCCCTGAGCCTGGAGTCTGAAGTGACCTGGAACGTCCTGTCGCATCGTGGCCTCACTGCACCGTGACCTCTGACCTCTCAGACCCCACAGTGTGCGGGAAAAGCGTTTGGGCTGTTGTAATGAGAACAGGCTGAAGTCACGGTGTGTGTGAGTGTGTGTGAGCGTGTGTGAGCGTGTGTGAGCGTGTGTGTCTGGACACTCCTCTCCAGAGGAAGGTGACAGCCATGACCTCATGCAAACACACACGTTTGTCCTTCTATATCTGTGAGGACCCCCGTCACCACATTCCAAGAAGTGAGGACTGAAGAAAGTCCCTGTTGACAAGACAAGAGACAAGGGACAAGAGACAGAGCACATCGTGCTGTTGAGATGTGGTTCAGAGATTGTTCACTGAGAGGACTTTGGAGTTCAGAACCACCTCGCCGTGTTAGAGCCGAGTCGCAGTCTGCTTCGGAACCACGACATTAATGAGGCCGACAACCAGCAGGAAATCAAAGTTTCAGATGGATCCTCAGAGCGCCGAGGCGTCTCTGCCTGCAGGGGGTCCAGCTGTTCAGTGTGTGTTTTGGTTTCCCTCTGAACCAACAGAAACAAACTCATCAGACCCCTGAGCAGCTCTGCTGGTGTCACTTCTGACCCTGAAGCCCCTCGCCGGGCCCCCAGCAGAACTCGGGCTCGCTTTTGTTTCCCTGCCGGCTGTTTTTATTCCAGATTGGAAACTAAACTGGTCCCATTTTAGAGCAGAGCGACTGACTGCTGGCCCCCAGAGGGCCACAAATCACCAGGGAAAGGGTGTGTTTGTGTGTGCTCGCTTGTTGAGGTCAGCTTTGTGTTTTTGCAGCAGGGAGGTGATCGTGTTTTCATTTCAGATAAAAATGGAAAACTCTGGTTCAGACATGCAGATTTCCCAGACATTATTTCAGCTTCACTTGTATTTAAATAGCACCAAATCACAACAGGAGTGACATCATAACACCGCAAACAGAAAAGGTCGAGACCCAACTCCAGCATCCCCCACCGGGACACAGCTACAATAATAACAGAATTAATAATAATGACAACAGTAGTAGCATTAGGAGCTCCAAAGTCTGGGATGATATTAGGTACATATTAGGTACACAACTCTGCAGAATACATAATAAATTTTGTAATTTTTAGACATTTTAATGTGAAAATCTTACAAATCCATCCTTACTAATGCATTAGCACAGGTTTGACCAGCAGATGTCACCTTTTTGACTGTAACGTCAGGATTCACGGGCTTGTGGAGAGCGGCAGGTGGTTTCAGTGGTTTCAGAGAACCCCAACACTTTTGGTTTTTTGGTCTGTGATTGAATGAGTTTCTTTTTTGGTTGTAGATAAGTTGGATGCTGCCGCCCTCCCTGTGGTCCTCCCCGTTCCCCACATGATGGCTCTGGTCATGTCTCAGCTGCAGCCAGTCCTGGAGGGCTACAACCGCTCACTGGAGCACCTGAGCCGGCAGGTAGGGGACCTGGCCCGTGACGTGGCGCAGCTGAAAAGCAGCCAGCTGGGGGCCGAGCTGCAGGCTGGGCCCCTGGACGACCCCGGGCTTGATGAGGCAGCGGAGGAGCGTCTGGATGCCAAACTGGATGAGGTGTTTCAGCACATCAGGGAGGTCCAGAGGCAGATGGCGAACCAGAGGACGGACATGGAGCACAGACTGCACTCCCAGCATGCAATGCTGCATTACAACCTGACCAGCTTTAAGACAGACACCGACATGAAGCTGAAACGCCACCAGAAGATGCTGCAGGTCAGAGGACAACAGGGACAAGTTTGTCTCATTATTTTTAGTCACATTTTACTGTGTGTGTGTTGCCTTAATGTTACTAACAGATGAACCAAAGAAAGAAAGAATTTAAAAATGTTTTTCTTGCTCAGACAAAAACTTAAAGTTTCTGACTGAAAGAAAGAGAAACAAAGTGAAAATGATTTGTTATTTTTACTTGACAAAGTGATGAAACACATCAGTTCATCCGTCTCTGACCCCAGGTCAGCCTGCAGGCCATGAATGCTACACTGGCTGAGCTGAAGCTGGACCAGGATGAGACCATTGAGGACCGGCTGGAGGAGCACCTCCCACCGTCGCCGGTGTCCTCAGACACCTCGGCGCTCTGGGAGGCTATCGAACGCCTGGACAACATGGTGGTCAACAACTCAGTGAAGGTGGGTCGGGCCAAACTCATGTATTACTTCTGGGTGGACCTGGTTTCCAGAGCTTGGCTGTAAGGCCTCGCGACAGCACCCCCTAAGAATTGCTCTGTGTGAAGAAACACAGAAATATACTGACAACAGAAGCGGACTAATCTGTTAGGATAAAATAATTCCAACACAGAACAACAACATTAGACAAAACACAGGACCAGGACTGATGGTACTCAGGTGGTCTGGTTCTTTTGGGTCTCCTGGGAGCTTCAAGGACTTCGCAGAGCCGCAGGGTTGGCTGTCCTTTGAATGTTATTGATTTCCACTTTGCATTCCAGTATGGTTAAAAAAAAGTGGATTTGTTTCTCATTTGGAACAGAATTTTGGTTCCAAACCTGACAAAGCTGCATTTCACTTTAATCAGTTTGTGTGAAATTAATTTGTTACAATCAAATGAAGGAAATCGTACTTTGATGACTTTTCATGACTTGTTAGACTTAAACCTCAAATTAGCTGACACATAAAAAGTCATGAATAGAAAACAGGAAAAGTTTTTAAAGGTGAGCTGAAGACGACTGCCGTTTCTCGTCGTGCAGGTGGGCGGGCTCATGGAGGACGTGGAGGTGACCTCGGGGACCGTCCAGAAGCTGAGAAAGGACCTCAAGGACCTGGAGAAGCAAATCAATCAGACGGCCCGGAACAGTCAGATCCAGTTCATGGAGACGGGGCTGGAGGTGGAGGCAGCGAAGGAGGTGGTGCTGAGGCGGGTGGGCGAGCTGGCGGGGAACCTGACCCTGCAGGGCGAGCAGCTGCAGGAGATGGATGTGGACATGGACTACCTGTACACGGGCTTCTACAAGCAAAACTCGTCTGGAGACTGTGACTGCAAGCTGCTGAAGGCCGCCATAGTTCGACTGGAGGACAGTGTGGCCAACGTGACGGAGCTGGCCAATGAAAACCGATTAGCCCTGGACGAGAACAGTGAGGGAGGGGCGGGGCAATGGGGCGGGGCCAGTGACTGGGAGCCGGCGGTGGAGGCGCTTCAACAGGGCCTCCAGCAGGTATGAAACTACACTTTATCAAAGCCAACGTGTAGAACATGTTGGACTTTACTGCCACCTAGTGACACTAGCAGGTCTGATCTTAGGGCACCGAGACGAACCAACAAATGTTAATCATCAGAACAAGAGACACAGACAGGAAGTCAGACTAACATGTTGGTCTGAACAGATTTAAAATGAATAAAAATGTAGAATCCTGACTTTATCTTAATTAAACACGATGCTTTCTCACCTGTCCCTCATCCTGCAGGTGAAGGAGTCTCTGGCTTTGGAGCAGACCAGGACCAGGACTCTGGACCACAGCCTGAACCAGCTGAGCAGCTCGGTAAGGGTTGGTCTGGCCGAAGTGTCGGGCCTGAAGGAGGCAGACAGAAAGCTGGCAGAGAACATGCAGCACCTGTCCAGCTCCTTCAGCTCGCTGCTGAAAGACGCCATCCGCCACAGTGACGTGCTGGAGCTGCTGCTGGGGGAGGAGGTGCTGGAGTTCCTGGAGTGGCCCGTCCAGGACCAGGAGGCCCATTCCATCCCAGCCCTGAAGGAGCAGCTGGGGAACCTGCAGGAGGAACTGAGAGGACAAAACCTGAGCATCACCTCCCTGCTGGGGAGCAGGCCAGGTAAACAAATAAATCTGTCCCTCACTTCAGGGATTTGCTCTTCAATTTGTCCGCCCTGAACCTCATCGAGGCTTGTGGAAACGCAAAACACTTACACTTAGAAATCAAACTCAGACCGATGAAGCATCAGATGATATTCAGATGAGCTTGAAGGGACTGGAAGTTTGGTCCTGTGTCCCTTCTAGTGTGCACACACAGTATGTGTGTGTTAAAACAGGCAGATCAGAACCCAGATCAGAACCTCCGAGGTGCGGTCAGTCAGATGTAGCTCTTTAGCAGCATCTAGTGGCAGCTGTGAGAAACTACACCCCAACACAACACAAGCGCCTCCACGACCTGATTGATATCAGCTGGCAGACATGTTCAGTGGATTTTAGCCCACTTGTACTGGTGAAGTACTGGTGAGGTGGTGTGTCTGGGAACCTTTTGTTGCTCTATAGTATTTGTTGGTTATTTAAGATCTAAGAAAGATGGTGAAAAAATGCAGATGCTCTCAGACTTACCTGCTGACAGTAGTGTTGCTGTGACTGTTGATTTGAAACAAGCTTATCAAAGTATGTGACATCTTGTTAGCTCTGAGGTTTGACTGAATAAACAATTTGCGTTTACTGAAGCAGAATTTAAAGGCCACCAAGTTGCAACAGTTTTTCTGTCACTAAGACGAATTTTTGGCTCCTTCTGCCCATAGGAATCAGAGAGGAGGTACCGTCTGCTGACCAGCCCTCCTCCTCTTCCCACTCACTCCCTGACGACTGGTATCCTGGTAGCATGAGGAGGAGCAGCGATGGAGTTTCAGCCAGAGAGCGCCAACTCCTCCTCCACCCTGAGGGCAGGCGTCTGGATCACAGAGGAGACGGCAGCGATCTGTGGAACCTGGAGAAGAGAGTGGAGGAGCTGGGACTGAAGGTGCGCCAGCTGGAGGAGAAACACCATAACACTTCCACTGAGAGAGAGTCGCCACCCAGTGGTGTGGAGACCGATCTACAAGTGGAGGTGATGTTGCTGAAGAGAGGGCTGGAGGAACATCTGAGGGTGTTCAAGAACGTCTTCAGCAATGCTGACGTACTGGCTGGATCTGACGCCACGCTAGAACTCGACAAACTGTGGAGGCTGGTGAAGAGCAAAGACGGGAAGAAAGAGAAGAAGAAGAGAGGAGACGAGAGGGAGGGAACAGGAAGAGGAGGAAGCCATCGAAGCAGAAGAGACTTATCAGGTGAGCGTCAACTTTATGGACCTAAATCTGTCAAGCTTGTCCTCTCAGGTTTGTTTGTTGCAGTTCAGTATGGACGGACAGAGCCAGGGCAGAGCCAGGCTGGCTGTGTCCTGTTTCCAGATTTTATGCTAATATAAGTTAACACATTGCTGCCTACAGCTTCATGTTTACTGTACAGACATCAGAGTGTAGGTCCCAAAATGCCAGAGAAGAGCAAATCTGTGAACGAGGCTCAACACTGCTGACCTTCCTTTTCTCTCTAGGTGCTGTTCCTATCCTGTCCAGCCAATCAGAACACACCCCACTGCTTGTGGCTACATCTCCTCTGAGGGTCTCGAATGGGGTCATCGTGTTAGAAGCATCACTGAACCGGGGTCAGTCTTACTCCAACACTGGCACCTTCAAGGCTCCGGTGGATGGGCTCTACCTGTTCATCTTCACCATCCACCTGAGGCCAGGTCCCGCCCAGATGGTCCTGAGGAGGGGGTCGGGTGGGGCTTTGGTGTCTCTGCACCAGCAGGGGGTGACGGATGCGGGGCCTGTCACCAGCGTGGGCCTCCTGCTGCTGGACCAGGGGGAGGAGGTGAGACTGGAACTGAAAGGAGGAGAGTGGGTGGAGTCAGGAGACAATGTGTTCACTGTGCTGCTGCTCCATCAGACCACCTGAGGGCACTGTGGACCAATCAGCTCACTGATCAGTCTGGCAGGGGCGGAGTCATACATTTAAAAAGAGAATTTAACACTTGGTGTCGTCCAGTTGGTGGAGGCTTTATTCCAGAGCATCTGACAGAATCCTGACTGACTGAGGTGCGATCAGAGCGGATCAAACATTTAAACCACCAGACAGTTGTGATCAATCTGTGGACCGCAGACCAGTTTGAGCTCCACCAGCATCTCAGGTTAAAATCTTGATAGCCAGAACTAGAAGAGGAATTAAGGAAACAAGCAAACTACGATTAAGAAATGTTATCAAAGATCCCAAATGTCCGAGTGAAGCGTGTGTTTCCATTGTTTATGTGTTTACAGCAGAGCTGGAGTCAGGACGGTGTTAGCTTAGCATAAAGGAAACAGGTAGCATCAACAATAGACTCATCAACATCTGCTCAGCTCACCAACAGAAAAACAGTTAGTGGTTTTAGGGATATGCGTTGAACTACTTGCTGACAACGTGTCCCTCCGCCCAGTACGCGTGTGCAGTCTTCTATCATGTTCTCTGATGACCTTTAAAGATGTTGGTGGACATGTGGACTTTGGCTCGGAGTCACAAAAGTAAACTGGTTTCTGAAAACTGACAGTTATCATAAACATGTGCATTAGCTCATCTACAGTATTGTGTCATGTTTTTATTAAAGTATATACTGTATATTTATCTCATTATCACTGGAACTGAATAATTAAACCTGTGGTAACGGAGCTATCGTACCATGAACGTCTCAGACTGTTGTAGCCCCACATTGGACAGAGCCAACTGCTCCCCCTTGCCTCCAGTGTTTATGCTAAGCTATGCTAACCACCACTCCTGCTCAGAAACACTAACACAGTGACATTATATACAGTGTGTATATAAATATATATGTGTAACTTAATAAAAAGATTTTATCTACAGAAGTGGCTGTATGATGTTTAGCAACAGTTCAAAACCAACCAGAGTCCTGAGAGGAAGTGCTGGCAGCCATGGTCCTGGTCTAAGGTAGCCCTTGATTGATTAGCTCATCGAATCAGCTGCCAACTTGCTCATTTCCAAACATTTTGCAGTGACGACTTCTCCGACGGGTTTCAGTTTGACGTCACGACACTGCAGACACAGAAGAGAGGCGTGGATTTATCTGTTCCTGTTTCACACATTGTGTTATTTCCACATCTTGGTTTGGTTCAGGAGGACAACGTTTAGCTTAAAAATATCCTTAATCTGTTAAACAGGAAACAAATCGTTCAAATGGTGGCGGAGTCCTCCCCTGAAGTCCAGCGTGAAGATACGGTCGCTGTCCTCCTTCACAAGGTCTCGTTTGTGATGCTGGTAATCAATAAATATTGATCAGTGATCACAGAGTGTAAACTGTGTGAGAGAAACTATGTACATTCACTCAAGTACTAAGCTACAATTAATTCATTTCTTGCAATGTTGCATAGAATCAGATATCAGTCACAGATGTCTTACTGCAGTGCTTTTACTACACAAAGCCAATAATACTGCAGTACTTTTACTACATGAAGCCAACAATACACAAAGTTTTTAGCTTCTCAGAGTGTGCAAACTGCATTATTTTTAAGGGCGTCTGATCAGATTGAGGTTCAGGTCAGTGTGAATCACAAACATCTGCTGCTTACCTGGACAGGTATGAGCCCAAACATTCCAACTGGAAATCAGATGGTGTGTTTGACTTGCAGAGGATGTCAGGTGAATGGGTGGTCCTTCAGCGTGGTCCAGGACACATTCAGGTACACGCTACTAATGTGGTCACATGTGGCCTGAGGGTACGTTCACACCCGAGGTGTGATGGGATCACTCAGGGTGGCATGAAATAGATGAAGTATGCAGTAGAAATACCACAGTTTAAAAATACTTTTTCAAAATTCAAAATGTTACTTAAGAAAAAGTACACAAGAATCGTTTTTGGAATTTAAAGCATCAAAAGTACAAATACTCATTATTTCTCCTTTCACAGTATTATTATATAATATCACTGTTTGTATCACTAATGAATACATTTAGGAGGTTTTCATGTTATAGTTGGTCAAGTTGAGCCAATTTTAGATCCTTTGTACAAGATTGTGTAGACTGGTACTACAGTACTGCAAACAGTGTTTTTAATGTAAAACCTAACTAGAATCAATTAGAGTAAAAAAACTGCGCAAGTGTGAAAAACTACAATATTAACGCGTGAAATGTTGTGTGAAGCAGCGTAAAATAAAAAACTCAAGTACAGTACAAGTATCTCAAAGGTGTCCTTAACTACAGTATGAGTACTACTACCTTCGTACCTTCTACAGAAACATCCTGCAGCGAATGAAGAGATCCGTCTGCTGTGTGAATCACGACGGCGGTGAACTAAAACAACCCGTGAGGCTCTGAAGGTTTTGTTAAACATTTTAATCATCTTATCACCTCTGTTGAGTCTACAGTGTAGAAAAATAAGCATCAAAAATATACCAAAAATCAACAAAATAAATTCTGGCAAAGCAAAAAGCCAAAAACAAACTCTGACATGGTGAAAAAATAACCTCTCTTCATTTGAATTATTGACACTTCATGCTGCATCATCATCATCATGAACTCAGACCTGGTCTGAACAGTTCAAAATTAAACCCTGATTTTATTTTGAAGTGACCAGATGAGATTTGAGGCCTCAGTCTGAGTCCAGAGTTGATAAATCAGGCTGAAATGATCAGTTATTATTATATTGATCTCCGAACGAACGTCTGACTTGAGAGTTTGTTTGTTTCATCTAACCTGGAGCCCCAGGCGGGCGGGGCCACTGGCCTGTTGGCATTAGGGCAGATTCTGGTGTTCCTACATAATCCATGAAACTGATCTGAAGTCAGTCGACTGAGCAGAAAAACAAGCTCTTGAACGTAATGAGAAGCTTCTCCCAGACAGATGTGAAAAGAAATCAGCAACGAGCACAGAAAAAATCTACCATCAACACTTCTGAAGTGTACTAAATGAGAGTCAAACGCAGTTGAGCGGCTGCACTAAGAAGATCTGCATATATCATCATTACAGTAAATGTACAGCAAAGTCTCAAGGCTAGAATACGTCTGAAAACATCATGCTAAATATTAGCTGCAACTCTGTCAAAGGAAAGCTTCACTTCTGAATCTAACACGCTGAGAAAAGACACAAATCAGCCTCGGCATCCCAAACAAGGCCACTAACTACCTGTAGAAAATCAGCTGAGCTCTATAGCGGGTATACTCGGGTTATGTACTTCAGGTCATCTAAGCACAAGTCAATCTGACAAAAATAGAGTAACAAGAGTCTTCAGTGTCACAGACGGCCGCTTCCTGCCGCGTCTCCTTCATTTCCTGTTTCAGCTGCCGCCGGTTCAGTTTCAGGCCGTCAGGCCCAGGTGTGTGAAACTGACGCTGAGCGCTTCTCCCGCCTGATGTCAGAGTCCCACTGAACCTGAAGTCGTTTATCTGCGCCTCCATCAACATCGAAGACGTTTCTACAGCGAGAACGTCTAACCGCGTTTGGTTATGGACTGCCGGTTCAGATGACATCACCTCAGACGTTTTCTGACTTCATTAACTGACTGACGAAGGAACTGAATCAATCCTTAATGAAAGAAACATCCGATACTTTGGTTGTGTTAAGAACTATCTGCTATTTCTGTCATCCAGACTTGACGCCAACAAGAAAAACATTTTCGTCCACATCTACTACAAGAGTGTGACCTTTCAAAATAAAGGTTGGCACATTTTAAAGTCACTGTGAGAAGCTGAGTGCTTTGTGTTGTCATGAGGTAACTTCACACTAAATGACGTGTATTCGTCAGTTCAATCTGCCTTCTGCTGTCCTGCATGTCCTCCTGAACGTTACTCTGTGGAGGAAATTTACCGTTTCAACAAGTCACACCTGAAGTTTCTCTTCCTCGCAGGAGGAAACTTTTCACTGCAGTCAGACTGAAGGTTTGAACGGGTAAACGATTCTCTCCAGTCACTTCAAGCCTGCAAAATAAGATACGATTTATTCTCATTATGAATGAATCGTTTGGTTTATTAATGCCAGAAGGCCAACATGAAAGAAAATGTGACGTCTTCGACCGTCTCGTCTGTCCGACCAACTGTCCAAACCTGAAGAGCAGAAAATCCTCTGGTGTGCGAAGCTGAAATCGTGAGGCTTTAGCTTGAAAAGTAAAACAAGTCGTCGATTACTGAAGGAGCTGCAGGTGAATTTTGTTGCTCTGAGGACCATGAAGGCCTGGAAAACATCTGACATCAAGTGGATGAAGTTTCCTGCTGGTTTACTGATGAGTCGGGTTCGTCTCCTGTTTTGACCAGCGTATCAGCAGTTCTGTTTCGTCATCCTGCTCCGTCGTGAAATGTGCTTAAATCCAGCAGACATTCAGACTGGCTGTCTGATTCCGTCCACTTTGTGTCCAGACCGGGGACGAGCACGCTGTCGTTTGTTGTCACATTTCTGTGAGACGATCTTGTTTCCAAATTGAGACGTCCAACATAAAGACGAAGAGCCGAACAGACAGACATCCATCGATTTCCCCGCCCGCTTTGGATGAAACCACAAACACCTCCGACATGTGACCTCCACCATCGAGACTTTTGTCACGCAGGCGTGGGCGTGGTTTCACCTGCAGCGGGCGGGGGTAACGAGAGGACTGTGGGCAGCGCTGAACTTCACACGTGTTGGCACATTTTAAACCCAAAGGGAAAGCTCACTGTGAAGACGTGACCTCCGTGAGACATTTGGAGCAGGACTCCTCTGTTGTGGGGCTTGCAGACCCTCAGGCCCGATCAGCTGGCCGGGTGGAAGCGGGCCACGTAAGCGCCACAGGGCGGGCAGTAGGGCCGTGAGGGTTCAGCAGGAAGCTGCTGGCAGAGCGAGCAGAGCTGGGGGTCTCTGTGGGGACGAGCCGGCGGAGGTGGCTGAGAGATGGTCCGTTGGAGGGGCTGGTGGCGGCGAGGGGCACGGGGGTCCCAGTTGGAGCTGGGCTGGACAGTCCTGTAGTCTGCGTCTCGCCGCCAGTCGCTCTCTGGGGGCACGTCCAGGCGGAGCGGCTGGGGGGGGCCCTCCCCTGACAGCCGGAGGTGGTGCGACACGAGGTGGGTCGAGCCGTTGACTTTACTGGGTAGCGACGGTTGGCGGTAGTGACCGTTCGTGGAGATGTGGTTGGCAGATCGGCGGGGATGGGACAAGGTGGCGTAGAGACTCTGCGGATTTGGCGAGGGTGCGGGACCGGGGCCGACTCTGGGCCTGGGGAGGGAGGAGGTGCAGGAGGGAGGCGGAGCTCGGCGAGGAGCCCGGGGCAGGGTGCCGTAACTCAGCGCGACGCTGTGGAGGCTTTGACCTGAGAGAGCTTGATGCCTGTCAGACACAACCAGAAACTGCTGCTGGACACCTGGTCCAGGTCCTGAGGAGGAGGGGGGGTGAGGAAGAGGAGGAAGAAAACGGAAAAGACAATTAGAATACAAATAGTCCCCCTCAGCCAATCAGCAACAGTCACATGTCCTGACTCTTAACTTGTTAAACGGACCAATCAGACAAATGGGGACGCATCCTGC
The DNA here is from genome assembly GCF_020382885.2 of Scatophagus argus. Classification (NCBI taxonomy): domain Eukaryota; kingdom Metazoa; phylum Chordata; class Actinopteri; family Scatophagidae; genus Scatophagus; species Scatophagus argus. The sequence continues at coordinate 621,440 of NC_058502.1, forward strand.
GTCAACAGCTAATTAACACATCCAGAGGACACTCGGATGTCCCATCGAGTTTGGACCAATGGGGACGCAGTGTTTCTACCTGCTGTGGATGAATTATACAGATACCCAGAGGTACAGTAACAGTACTCTGATGTAGTAACACTCGCACACCAGACCATGAAGTCCAACTACGTCAGTCCCGTTCACTGAGTGTATATAAAGATGGAGGACATGAGGGCTGCCTACACTGACATTAAATGTAAACACTCAAGTGAAGGAAGAGATAAAACTTTTAAAAGTTCAAAGAAACTTCTGAGGAAACCTAACGAAGTCCAGGAGACAGCCGTCTCCAAGGACATAGTGACACTTTGATTTGGTGGTGGAGGTGAAGGTGGAGGGCCAGCAGGTTACCTGAGTGTCCCCGGGAGGAGGGGCCCGAGCTCGGGGGCCGTGATGTCTGCAGGGGGGGGTGCTGTGGAGGAGGTGCAGGAGCTGAGGGGCCGTGGTGTCGGGGTTGGTGGTGGTGGGAGGAGTGATCTGTAGTGAAGGAGGAGGAAGGGAGGTGCAGAGTGGAGGTGCTGGGGCGACGGAGGAGGGAGGAAGAGTGAAGGTCGGCCTGTCTGGGGGCGGGTCTGGACACAGAGGGGTCCTTCAGGGTGAGGAGGAGGTGCAGGGACGAGTAAAACCACGAAAGAAGAGCATGGAGTGAGTGAAGATGACAGACAGGAAGTGAAAAACAGATGGTGGGAATCAAGAGTAAAAAATGACAACAAGTTAACACGATGGAGGGAAAACTGAAAAATGACACATCACTTCAAACTGAAGACAGAAGATATTTTCACTTCTTTTGTAGAAATGAAAAGAGCTCGTCACTGATCCCCTCATCCAGTCTGTCTTCTGCTGTAAACCTCAGTGAGGACACCATGGCGGCGGCTCGTGGACGTGGCGTGTGTTCGAGCAATATGGCGGTCAGCGGGTCTCCTGAACCGTGACTCGTCTGTTATTAAGAGCGGTCTGACACTAACTCGGCGATGTGCTAAAGGACGACGTGCATCGCGAGTCTCTGGCTTGTGTTTGGGTTGTGGTTCATGAGTGAGGATCAGTAAAATGAATTCATTTCTTAATGTTAGCAGTTGTTTATGAGGATCACTGACTGCAGGTGTGAGTCCACCTTGTCTTTAGCTTTTGTGTTTCAGCGGGTGAATTCGAGGCGAATTCAGCCTCCATCCTCACACAGACGGAGGAGCTGGGTGGATCTGACGGCGATATCTGCAGTCCAACCTCAGCTGTCGGTTCAGATCAGGCAGCGAGCTCAGAGGTTAAAAGCTTAGTGGAAGAACTAAATCAGTGATCAATGTTTAATGTGCTGGCCTGAGGCGATTCCTGAGGGCTGCATACAAGATGGCCGAGCCCCAGCGCCAGCAGCAGCACAGAGACTCAGGCTCAGTGAAGAACAACACGACATCAGACTGTGAAGAAGTCAGGCTGGTTCTCAGAAAGTCTTTCAACGTGTCCTGAAAGACAACACTGAGAGCACCAACACGTCCCTGACAGCCGACACGAGTTCAGCCAGTGGTTTTCGAGGTATCCTGAACTGAAGCGGAAACTCTGACCTGCTGGTGATCTGAGGATCATCAAATTTATGAGCATTCATCCTCTGGAGACCATGAAGCTCTGAACCACATCTCACGGTGGTCCATCCTACAGGTGTAAACATCTGTCCACTGACTACTGAGGCCGTTCTACTTCAGATATCAGAAGACCACTGAGGAACAGTCTGTGCTTTACACAACATCTTACGAACCGCGAAGAGAGCCTCCATGGTGACCACAGAGGAGTGGAAACGAGCTGCAGTTACATCACACCGACATCAGGGGGCAGCATTTTGTTAAGGAAAAGGAAGGAGATGACGACGACTGGTGTTCTCACAAACACACACACAAATTGATGTGTTTCTTTGTACTGTGTGTGTGTGAGACGTACACAGCTGCGGGAGGGGCCGAACTGTTGGGGTCGCGACCCGATCACGGTTCCACTCAGGCTGCGTGCGATGCGTCGCAGGTTTTCTGCGCTGTAGCTCTCATCTTCACCAGATGGCAGCTGCACGGACGACAACGAGGAACAACAACTTTACACACTTCAAATCCAGTGGACAAGGACAGACTTCGGACAAAGACACACACACTAACAGTATGTTGTACCTTAGGAAGGTGTGTGACCGGGCTTCTGTAGGCGTATCTCTCAAGCTCAGCTGTTGGTGTTTTGGACCGTCCAGATCCTGACAGCATCCTCCTCATACCTACAAACAAACACACACACACACACACACACACACACACACACACACACACACACACACACAGGTATGAGCAGTGGCTGCTGTAGTAGTTGAAGGAATCCTGACATAGAAAAAGAGCTGAAATAAGCTAAGCTAACATTAAATGTTGGACACCTCAGTTGGAGCTGACAGACATTTGATTTGATTTCTGCATGTCCTACCTGGTTTGTTGCTGACCGGCTGAGGACTGACTCCACAGCTGCCCCGGGGCACGCTGGAAGCCAGCAGGCTGGCCTGGTACAGACAGTCCAGCTCTGAGAGCTCCTCATCTGCCGCCGCTGGCCCCTCTCCTGTTGCATTCTGGGAGCCATAGTATCTGTTGACGTTCTCCGCCCAGCGCTCCACGGGCAGGGCCGCCCTGTAGTCCTGGCTGGGGGGCGGGGAGGAGGTCCGAGTGGGCTGACTTGCAGGAGGCAGGGCGGTGCTGGAGGGGGAGTCTGGGGCCAAGTAAAGGTGTGAGCTGATTGGTGGGTCAACGGGTGAATCAACAACATCAGGTTGGTCCAGGTGTAAGCAGGACCACTTCCTGGTTGGGCAGGCCGAATGGGGCGGGGCTAATCTGGAGGTGGGGCTAGACACTGGGGGCGTGGTCTGAGGTCTGGTGTAATATTGCTCCTCATCCACCTTGGGACAACACCTGTCGCTGCTGCCAACAGGCGATGGGCTTTGGGAGTACGGCCTGACTGGGGGCGTGGCCTGCACTGGGATGGAGACAGGGAGTGTTGTGGTCCACTGGGAGGGAAGGTCCACCTCCTCAGGGGGAGGGGGTGGGGCCAAGTCTCCCAATGGACTCTGCTCCCAGGTGTCCACACACAGAGCAGGGAGGGACCTGGTGGTCATGAGGGGTTTCCCAAAGTGAGAGCAGGGGCCCCCGGTCCTGCTCTCTTCTCTGGGTGAACCGGCAGGAGCTCCTGCACTGGAGGTGGCGTCAGACACTGAGTTTGTTTTAGGAGGGAGGGGCTTAACAATGGAGGGAGAGAGAGGCGGGGCCTGACTGGCAGCTGATTGGTTGCCTTGTTTCTCCGTCAGAAGTATTTGGAGCGAGAGAGGCTTTTCACTGCAGAGAGAGAGAGGGAGAGAGAGAGGGGAGGTCAGAGCGTGTGCGTGCGTGTGTGTGTGTGTGTGTGTGTGTGTGTGCTGGCCTGCAGTTTGTTTGGAACATATGGTGCCATGTCAGAGCTCTGGCTAAGCACAAGACTGCTTCACTGTGTGTGTGCGTGATCTCTCCTGATGGTTCATCCTCAGAATTTACTGGTTGTCATGACAACACTTCTCCCCACAACAGCTCATTCGTGTTGCTGGCACCCCCTTCAGGGTGCAGAGTTCGTTACAGTCACCATTTGACACGTGCTGATGATGTGAGTGAAACTGCAAGTCGAGGCCACGGGTGTTTGCATTGCTGCTTCGGTCTTGGTTTCAGTGCGGTTACAGCCCTGTTTGGGGTGGAGTTTGGAGTACTGGGCCTAAAACTAAAACCCGGCCGGTCCTGGGGATCCTGCTTGTGGCTCGGCCCCACCTCAGCCCTCGCTGACTCTCCAGGGTGCAGCCGCGAGTTCGTGTTGAGACCAGAACTATAACCAGGACAAAACTTCACAGGACTGAGCGCACACACAGATGTGAAAATGACCTCCGTCTTCTCGTCTCAGTTCAGTAACCCATTCAGCTTGTCACTAACAGAGCCAGAGTGTATCTGAAGCTTTCAACACACATGCTACAGGCCCTCTGATTGGCTGAGACTACAGCTGATACCTGGACTGTTCCTGGAGCTGCTGCCCCTCCTCTGGTTCCTGCTCAGGTTGCTGTCGTTGCTGCTGCTGCTGTTGCATGCGTTGCTGCAGACTGCGGCCTCTCCTCATGCAGCGCTGCAGCCGGCTGTGACTATTAGCTCCGCCCTCAGCCGCCAGCAGCTGCAGTTTGGCTGTGGCCAGGTCACATGTCAACAGAAAATGCACAACAGAAAGAAACAAAAAAGAGAAGAAAGAACAAATAAGGAAAAAAGAAAAGAAAGATGCAGAAAATAACTTGTTAAGATGATTTCATGCAAAAATCTTAAAAAGCAAACAATGTGACAGAAAATCAAATATCAGACTGCTGATGTGATGGTGAAGTGTGTGAGTGTGTGTTTGTGTTTGTTTCAGGAATGTTAGGTGTGTGAGATGAGTGTGTTAAAAGATCAGTAACTCAAATCTGGTTCTGAATGATGAAATGGTGAAATAATATTCAGACAGAACGTTAAATGAACACAATCTGAACGAAAAATGTCGGCTCAAACTGACTCAGTCCAAGCTGTCATGGGTCTTATTCCTTCCCATCATGCATCAGTTCATAGACGCACTCCCTGATTCAACTCTGACCTACCGTATTTACTGACCCCTAAAGTGCAGCCCTGATTCACAGGGAACAAAAGTTTCAGGAAACTGACGCAGCTCAGACGGACTTTAATTTGGACGAGACAACGATCTGCAAGTCTTTGAATCCTTCGATTCTGGTCTTGATGTTTTCTTTGGTTTTCATATTTTACACACGTTTTTAAATCAGACAGACCGGCTGCTGTGTGTGTGTGTGTGTGTGTGTGTGTGTGTGTGTGGAGAGTGTGGAGGAGGAGGAGGCAGGGTCAGGGAGAGTGGGAGGGGCTTACAGACTGCTTCATTGACCGCCGACAGCGCAGCAGCGACCTCGCCTGCCTGCTCCAGACGCACAGACTGGTCCAGCAGAAGCTCCGCCTCCGACACACACCGCTCAAAGCTGTCACCTTTACCTGCAGGAAGAACAATACACACATACACACTGAATGCTTCTGCAGAGACGCTGAGGGGTTTTCCAGTCACTTCAGCACACTAAAAGTCCTGTAGAGCAGCCTCTAGTGGACAGCAGAGGAACTGAACCACAAAGTGGGTCCACCAAGTGAAAATAGCAGCATCAAGTCACCACCAGCTGACAACAAATCATCATGTTTGTATCAGCCTTGTGGTTGCGATGACACAAACTGAAAAGTTGTATCTGAACAGTTGCAGACCCCACCTGCTCGGAGCACCACAGGTGTAGGCCAGCATGGAGCTGGTGCCGAAAGAAAAGCTGAATCTGATGTCTTCTGTGTCGGTTTCATTTGACACACACACACACACACACACACGCTTTACTGCTGCGTGGGTCATTCTGTCTTTTGTGTGTTGGCTTTGAGCTGCTCAATGAGGAACATTCCTGTTGTCCAACACACACACACACACACACACACACACACAGGCTGAATGGCTGGATGAGTGATGTTTCCTCCTCTGCAACACGTCCCGCGTCTACTGTCACGAAGCCCAGAATAACCACGATGCGCTGTTTGACTTAATGCAACTCTGTGTGCGTTTATACATGTTTTACTCACCTCGTGGGGACAAATACCTGTTTACACAGTTACACATGGGGACTTGTGCACCTTATGGGAACTTTTTTGTGCCCATAAGGTAAATGATTAAATTTTGGGGTGAAGACTTGATTTAATGTAGGTTGGGGTCAAGTCTAGGGTAAAGGTAAGGGTTAGACAAGTAATGGTTATGGTAAGTCTCCGGGAAACAAATGTAAGTCTATGTAATGTCCTCATAAGGCATGGAAACATGACTGTGTGTGCATACATACCCTGGATCTGGAGCTGGTCCAGGTCAAGGTACTTGCTGGGTCGGGGATTGAAGCCGAGCGCCGCCTCCCTCTCCTTCTCCTGTTGTCGCTGTTGCTCCTCCTCCCTGGCTCTCCTCTGCACCTCTTCCTGCAGCTCATCCAGCTCGCTGCGGCCTGCAGGAGGCGCTGGTCAACACACACAAATAATAACATGAATAAGCAGCAGGTGTGTGTAGAGACATGTGAAGACAGGAAGGAAAAACAAACAAACAAACACACAACTGATCGAATGTGTGTGTGAGGGAGGCAAAGTTCAGAGTTGTACCGAGGCTCCCCCTGCTGGAAGAGCTGAGCTCCTGCAGCAAAGCTCCACTGCTCTTCGACCGGATGTTCCTCCACGACGGTCCTGAGGATGAGGATGAAGGCTTCTTCATAACACACTCTCTGCAGAGAGGAGAAACAATGTTTGTCACGTGGCTGAGCTCAAACACATGATCCATACCGGTTGTGATCGATACAGATTTGATCTGATCGGATCACTTCATCTCTTTAAATTGTTTAAATGGCAGCCTGTGCAGAACAAATAACCAACTAACACTACGATCAATAAAATGTTTCGACTGAAATGTTCAGCTTAAGAAACAGAGGAAAGCTGATGGCCATAATGAAGCCTTCAAATGTTTTGTGCTGTTTGACTACCCGAAGACATTCAGTTTATTTTGGTCTAAAACAGGGAAGATCAGAAGATCCTCACACTGCTGAACAACTGACCTAATCAATCAATCAGTGATCAAACTGCTGCAGATGAATTTCCTGGTAAGTAAATATGTGGAGCTCACCTGTCCGCCAGGTTCAGGTCCAAGCTGACTGGGCTGCTGCTGTTCCTCTCACTGCTCTCGTATCCGCTCTCCATCCTCTGGATTAGTCTGGGTGGAGGAGGAGACAGCTCTGCACCACCTACTCCATCTCCACCTCTTCTGTGGCTGCCGGTGGAGGTGGGCAGAGTCCAGGAGGAGCCCGGTCTGGCAGACTTGACCTCCCCCTGTGCAGGGAAGGAGGCGTCTGCTCCCTCGGAGGCTGGAGCTCTGCAGTCGTCGGACAGGGAGGCTCCGAGTGGACTGTAGCCCGCCTGCCTGCGCCTCTCGCGGGTGAAGATGCTGTCGATGTTGAGCGCCTCCCTTCGTGGCCTCCATGCTGGCCGGTACCTCGCCGACCCTGCTCCACCTGAGTAGCTGGACTTCGACTCGCTGCTCGTGCTGTCAGCCTCCCAGTCATGGAGTTTACTGGAGGAGGAGGAGCAGCAGGAAACAGCAGTGCCAGCTGAGTGGTGGTGGTTGTTGGTGGAGGTGGAGGAGGAGGAGGTAACCTCAGATAGGACAGCGGTCGGTAAAGAGGAGGAGGAAGAGGAGGAGAGGGGTCGGTTGTGGATGATGTTGCTCATGGTCTCCTTGAAGTCTCGGAGGCGACTGGCTGAAGATGAAAAGGAGGAGGAAGGTTTGGGGAGGTGACGAGGAACCTGCTGCTCCTTTAACGTCTCTCCTGGAAGGAGGAAAGAGAGTACGAGGAGGGAAGGAGGGAAGAAAAGAGGGAGAGAAGGAGGACACACAGATAAAAATGAGAGAAGAGAAGGAGGAAATCAGTGGGGAAAAAGGTGAAAGACAAAGCAACTGAGAGAAAAGTGAAGTAATAAAAAGAGGAGGTGAAAGTAACATTACAGCAGAAATGAATGAAGACAGAATGAAAGACCAACAGCAACACAAGTCCTGTTTGTTTGAGCTCGTCTTCATCATCCCACTGAGGAGCTTCATCGGAGGGCAGCAGCTCGACATTCGTAATGCACTCCAGAACATCACTAACTGAAGTAAGACAGCCTTCACAGGATCAAACCGGTCTGCGTCATAAGCCGAAATAAAATCTGGATTGCTGTAGTGATTCTGATTTTTAACATTAGAGGCCGACAGATAAATAAGAAGTTTAATAAGATGCTTCAGACTGGGTGTGTGTGAAGTTTACTTTCCATTTCTAAAAGGAAGCGTTCATTATCATCTCATCAGGCCGGAGGAAAGTTGTGTGAAGGTCCGCAAAACATTTCTGGAGCTGACAGTTCCCATTTTTGGGTGTACTGTTCCTTTAAACCGAACACCTTTAGATGACTTTGGTCATAGTTGTTGATATGATATGTTGATTTAAATGATTTCTAGTAAAGTTTCTGTCCTTATCAGGCTTTGCACACAGAGAGGACAGGGTGATCATGACGTCACTGCTCCTCTCCACATCCAAGTCCCCCAGCCCCCGATAGGCCCAAACCCCGCCTACCCTCGCTGTGGTAACCGGCCGACGAAGCTTCGTTGTCAGGTTTAGATCGCCGGTGGCGGCTAGAGCTCCGCCTCCTATCCCCGGCCCCGCCTCCCTTCCTCAGAGACTGGTGCTGCTCACTGTCCGTCACGTGGCCTTAGCAACAAGAAGCATGGCAACGAACGTTTACAGGATGGTCACCACGTCATGCAACACAATGACAGAAGAAGATGAATGGATGACTTGAACAATCACTTCCATTATCAGGTAATGTGCCAGTTATATTCTCAAATAATCATTTAATGCAAAAAAGATGAGTCCAAAACCCATAAGATATTCACTCTGGTCTCCTGGCGACCCACCTACGGTCTCCAGGCTGCAGAGCGAGGCGTGCAGGGCTCCGTCTGGGCGCTCGATGCAGACGACGGTTCCCTGGGAGTCCGAGGAGTAGTGACTGGCCAGGGACTCATGGTGCGAGTGGGAGGGCTGTCGGTACGAGTAGCTCTCCGTCGAAGAATCGGTGCGAGTGTCGCTGGAGATCGACTGCTCGCGGCCTGGCCGGCGGGTGGAGGGGGCGGGGTTAATGGTCACATACTCATATGCGCACAAATCATTTCTCAGACTCACCTAAACATCTGCTGCTACAAGTACTACGACGACTACTACAAACACTACTACTACTACTTCTGTTAGCTGGCCTTTAGTTCCCTCAGTCATAGCAAAACTACGACTATAACAAGTACTGCTGTTTCTGGTTTAGTTACCTGAACGTTTGCTGCTGTGCTACTACTACGACTCCTAGCTGTGTTGTAGTTACCCGAGTCTTCGCTGTCGTAGCAGGCCTTGTTGAGGTGGTGGAGGTCGAAGCGAGACGGCAGGTCCTGCACCGAGACCGGCGTCCCCCGCGGGTCGGCGTACAGCAGCAGCAGAGGCTGGTAGTGGCCCTTGATGCAGCGAGAGACCACGTCCTTCCACTTGGGCCCGATCTGCACGGCAGGAGGGACAAAAACACACAGAGGACGATGAGTCCACAAACCAAAAAGTGTCCAAAAAGTGGACAAATTATACTATCATATCTTCTATCATTTAACGGTGTGACCTGCCATTTCACTCACTCGGGCTTTTTGTTAATGTGTCAGCCCAGAGCGGCGACTGACTGACAGGAACATTTTAATCACTTTCAGAAGTTCAAACATTTGGTCAGTTTTGCTAATTAAACTCCAGTCGCAGTAAAGACGTCCGCTCAGCAGGTAAAACAGCCGAAACGTTCACGGCTGCACCACCCGTTTCATCAGCTCAACACCAATCCTCTCGCTTGTTATTTCAACCCTTCCTCCATTTTCCAAAAGTCCACATTCACGTCCAGCTCCGCTCAGATCGAACAGGACGTCCCGAAATCAAAAACGCCGACTAGTCCGTCAACTGTGTGCGGCTCAGTGTGTGTTTGTGCAAGAGAAAGAAAGATGTAGAACGAAAGTCTGCAGCGTGAGCAAAAGAGTCGACCGTGGTGTGTGTGTGTGCGCGCGTGTGTGTGTGTGTGTGCGCGCTCTCTGACCACACCCTCGCCTCTGTACAGCTGGACTGATAAACAATAGAGGGATATCCTTGTTTTCACAAGCAGCAGAGAGACAGAGAGAGGGAGGAATGTGATATCTCATTCCACCAACGATTTTACGGCAGCGTGAAGAGGGCAAAAACGAGGGAAAAGAGGAGAGACTGGGAGGTGAAGAATGGAGAGAGAGCAGGGGGACACAGGAAGGAGAAGGAGGAGATAGGTGAGAGGTGTAAGGATGGACAGGAAGAGAATCACTGAGCTCATTTCCTGTCTGAGACACACACAAACATTTGTGCTTTTATATGAGAGAGGACATTTGTTGATCACTTTAAAGGAAAAGTTCAGCATGCTGGGGAGTGAACTGACTGTCTTTCTGTCCGAGGACGAGACATTCAAGTTCACCTGCTGTCTGATTTCTGTGAGGACGTCTGCTGACTGTCCCCACCGTCCAAACCCAACATGGAGCAGGAGCTCTCAGTTTTTATCACGTGCAGACCTGAAACTGAGACCTGAGGTCTGCTGCAGCTCAAAGTTTTTCTGTTTGCCTTTCATTACATTAAATCTGGAACTGCTCATTTCTCACACTACTACAGAGGCGTACTCCTGTGTGTGTGTGTGTGCGTGTGTGTTTATATTCTTTAATGTCTTATCTCAATGCAGAGAGTCAGAATCTTCACATCTTAGGTTGTCGTTGACGTTTCCTCCACCTTTTGAAATGCGTTCAGCCGTACCGCTTCACCTGCTTTGGGAGGTGCGCCGTCTCTTCCTGACACACTATTTTACCATTTTTCTGACAGACGTCACAGTTTATGGTCCACATCTAAAACCCTTCGGCTACCAGGACATCCCACAACTTTCTCATTTGTTTATTGATGAAATCAGACACATTTCCTCCTACCTCCACCTGCACACGACACCACGCATCAGTGAATGTACCTCCTTGACGTGCGCGTCATCGAAGTACATCCATCGGCGGATTTTTGTCTGGAAGAAGAAGGTGGAGTAATGTTTCCCGTAGTAACACACCATCCCCACCAGGTAGAGCTCCGACTGACGAGCCTTCTCCTCCGTCACCCTGTAAAACAGCTGTGGAGAGAGGAAGAGCAGCAGAACTGAACCCGTTTCTGAGTTTCTTCCACTGTATGCTGGTGACCCTGACGTTTATCAGCGTCTCTTACATCCCCAAGGCGCAGGCAGGTTCCCAAGGTGTGAATGACATCCTCGGCCAGGTCCGAGTGATCCGAGTCCCAGACCAGACCGATGGTGATGATCTCCGGACTGTTGAGGAGGACTCGGGCCATCCTGAGCTGCTGACCGCACTGACTCTGAGGAAGAGGAGGACCGACATTTATACTGACATGAACGAGAGGATGTTTAACATTTACGTCATCCATCGAAGCGTCTTACGGGGCAGTTGCGCAGGTCTCCCATGCTGGCGTTTCTCAGCAGCTCCCCAAACATGCCAGGAGTCGCTTTCTCCCTCGACTCCAACATCTTCACTGCCTGGTTACTGAGGGGGAGGAGCGTGTGACGTAACCGTCAGCTATCACCGTTAAACTGATATATAACCAAGTTAAAGAAGTATGTTTGCATTCACACATTTTGAAGTCTCTTCTATCAAGAGAATTTTAAGTCACAACTTCATTTCTTAACCAAACAAAGACAGCCAATCAGAGTGCCCTGCTATGACTGAAAATACAGACACAGTGACGTCATGATGTTAACAGCACTGTGACATGTTGACCAGGCTCAGGTTTATCAGCGAGGCGGGCTGAGAGTCTGGACGCCGTGAAAGCTCATCCAAATGTCTAAGAAGTTCTTCTCAGGACGTCTCAGGCTGAGCTGAACTTTACTTCCACTCTACTGCATTTACTTGGTAACTTCAGTTACTTTGCAGATCCAGAAGGTAAATCTACTATTAAGAGCAATTATTTTAATCAGCAAACAGACAAAAAAACTAACCTTCTAACAAGTCATGTTCCTATAACGATGGGGTGATGTCAGAGCAGGTGAGAGGTGCGCACACACATGCACACACACTTACCTGAATCATCTGTGTGTGTGTGTGTGTGTGTGAGAGAGCATGAGGAACACCTCAGGAGCCATGACAAAGAGAGCGATTGGTCGGTTGTCTAGGTGACCCTGAGTGTAACCTAGCGACAGGAGTGAGTGAGTGTGTGTGTGTGTGTGTGTGTGTGTGGTGGCCTCTACTCACCTCTTCTGAGAGGGGAGCTAAACATAGTCTCGCTCACACACACAGAGACTTACCACAGGGAGGTGGTGGAGATGTAGTGGACCATCTGAATGAAGGGCAGAGGGTCTGAGGAGGCTCCACAGTTGCTGCACACACACTGACACACACACACACACACACACACACACACACGGTAAACATCACTTCTGACACCTTTACTCAGAAATTCCAACAAGTTTCACTTTTATCTTGCAAAGCTCTGTTGATACTAAGCTCAGCTAAGCTACGAGCGTGCAGCTCTCAAACAGAACATCCTGTGGAGTGATGAGGGCGACCAGAAGATCGTCACAGGCCAAGCATGGCTGCTCGCCATCACTCCGTCCATCTGCGTCTCTTTTCCCTCGACATCTGTCCTGTCCTCTCGTCTTCGTCCACGCCATCAGACATGAATTGAAGTCCAGAGTTGAGCATCCCTGTGGCCTCACAGTTGGATTTTCAGATGTTACACCTTGTTTCAAAATTCAAAACGATGACTCGTGCCTGATGGAGGACGATGACTTCACTTTTGTATATCGAGCATAAACGAAACGTGATAACTTAGTGATAGCGATGACACTGTTCACTCGCATCCAGAGTGAACAGCAGGAAAGACGACGCAGAAGACGCCTTACGATACCTTTGAGACCTTTAATGTCAGTGACTGGACTTCAAGGTGATAGTCGTCTGTCCAGCGGACAGGATCGTCTCTGTCTCACCTGTTCAAACAGCGTCATGGCAAACTTCTGGTGAGGGATGCAGTGTCTGGCGGTGCAGATGTCTTCTTTGGTCTCATCTGCGATGTGGAAGTGAATCCTCATCAGGATGTTTTCCTGCAGAGACGCAGAACAGAAATGATCACAATAATCAAGCCGAACTCCTCTGAGGGCTTCCTGTAACTGAGCGTCTTCACAGTGAAGAGTGTGTGTTGACGTACGAAGCACTCGGCGGCGTCGTCCATGATGCCGAGCTGAAACCTCTGCTCGTCCTGGAAGGTTTTGGCGAGCGCACTGCGAAGAGCGTCGGACGGTAAAACCTTCTCACTGCTGTACTGAAACTGAGCGAAGATACTCTGAAGAACGAGAGGACACACACAGACAGACAGTACGGTTAGACGCAGGCAGCTGGTCCAGGATCAGATATTAGTCAGACCAGGTCTCACCTTCAGAGCACAGAAAATGCACGAGTCCTCCATACACTTATGAGTCGTCAGCTGACGGAAACTACGTCGGAAGATATCGAGGTGCCACAGAACCTGAGAGACACAAACAGGAGGAGAACGTCAGTCAACAACACACAGGAAGAGATGAGGAGGAGGAGGAGGAAGGACGAGAATGAGAAACAGACTCTTTCTGTCCACACTCAGCAGTCATCCAGTCTGACTCTCTTCAAAGGTGAAGAAACCAAACAAATTAAAAACCCAGACGGACTCCTGACTGTCAGAGTGTGTGTGCTGCAGCAGCTGCTCCGTCCTGCTGCTGAGACATCAGCGCGGCTACCGGCCAATCACCTGCCAGCGCGGCCGCCACAGACCCGAGACCACAGCCGGCCAATCGCAGAGCAAGTTCAGGGACCCGAGGACAAACAGAAGTGTGCGTGTAAGAGAGTGAGAGAGACTGCGTCAAAAACACAAAGAGTGTGTGTGTGTGTGTGTGTGTGTGTGTGTGTGTGTCAAACTGTGTTCGTCACTTTCTCCATCTGCTTCAGGAAACCATCTGGACTCCTGCGTGACAAAGACAAGTCAAAGCAATGCTGAGTGTGTGTGTGTGTGTGTGTGTGTGTGTGTGTGTGTGTGTGTGTGTGTATGACCACAAAAATTAAACAAAAACCTGAGCTGATGAACCTCCTGCTGCGGTCGTGACGGTTTGTCCTCCGTTAGTTTAGACGAGGAAAACGCACACACACACACACACACACACACACACACACACACACACACACACACACACACACACACACACACGATTTCTCACTCACATCAGCAGCCGAGACAACACGATTTCAACATGCGTTCGGTAGGTTGAAAGCCTGCAGGCTCTCCGGACTCGCTGGACCGTCTGAAACTCTGAGCACAGAATAAACAGTTCAGTGAAGTGCAGGTGTGAACGACACCTCACGTCACCGACCACCTGTGCCTGCTGAACTTTGTCTGTGTCCTGACCTCAGATCAGTTTGTTACAGTTTACATTGTTCTGATTTCTGATTCACTCAGAGAACCACTGACATCAGTCCATAAAACTAACTGGGTCATGAGGTTCAGTCAGGATCCAGGTCCTGGATCAGTACCTGGATCCTGACTGTCTGAGCTCCTGTTGTCGACGCCGACAACACGTCTCCCCACCTCCTCCTTAAAGAACTGATGAGTCATGAACGAGTGCAGCACAGGCTCATTACAGGCTCACATCAACTGGTCGTTATGTGAGTGTGAGATGGATGGTGGAGTCGCCTGTCTGTCTGTCTGTCTGTCTGTCTGTCTGTCTGTCGATGGACTGACACTGTGGGGGAGCTGCAGGTTAAAGCGCTCTGTCTGTGACAGTGGGATTCTGGGATTTCACCGTCTACAAACCATAACATCTTCAAAAGATTGAGAGAATGAGACAGAAGGAGCGAGGCTGAAAAGCAGCACTGACTGCACGGGACCTTCGTCCCCTCAGGCAGCATTAAAAAACCGACGTGACGACGTGGACTCCCGAGCGCTTCGGGAAATCACCGTCATGATGACTCCACTGTGCAAAGAAACACCACAGACTGCTCTGAGCTGTGTGTGTGCTGACCAGTCCACCGTTCAGATGGTGTTGGACGTGGACATCGTGACCCCTGGGACAAAGAGGGGAAGGACCGTCCAGGTGGTCACCAAGCAGCAACATCTAGGGCTATAAACCAAAGCCAATACCACCAAGTACCAAGCACTAAAACCTGCCGCTCCACAAAGGGCATCTTGAGACCAGCTCCAAGAGAGTCCGTGCACCATAAGACCCCATGCTGTAATAAACATGCTCACAGCCGGCTACCGGAAACAGTTCTGCTCTGACGGAGACCACGGATTTTGTGTCCTCAGTTTGCAGACTCTTACTGAGTGTTGGAAAAAGACCACGACTCTTATTTCAGCTCTACGTTTTGTGTGTGTGTGTGTGTAAATGTACCTGCAGGGCGCTGTTCAGGAAGCAGCTGTTCTGTCCCGGCTCATTGCTCAGCCCTTTACTGGGAGCGATGGATGTCATGGCGCGAGGCGTCAAAATCCCCTGCATCCCGCCACCTCCACCTCCGCTGCCACCGGCACCGCCTCCGCCACCTCCTCCACTACTGCCTGACGCAAAGTAGTTCCTCTTCCACGACATTTTGTGCTCTCTCTCTCCTGGTTTGTGTCCTGGTTCTCCCTGCAGGAGTCAACTTCCTGTCGCCCCTTCTCGTTTCGAAGGAGACAGATCCATGTCCTCCGGCCGAGAGGAGGATCACAGTATGACGAAAACGGCCAACAGATGGAGAAAAACCTTCAAGTTCAGGAAGTTCCAGGACTCAAAAATGTTTATACTTAAATGGTTAAATATGTTCATTCATTTCTGCTTCCTGTTTTCTAAATTCCAACATAAAAGATTTGTTAAAATCCGAGGATATTCAGGTTTTAGCCCCAGAAATTCCAACAGTTTTATTCCAATGAGTAAATCAATAAGATCAATTTCGATCGATTCTGTGTTCTAAGGAATTCCAAAGGTTCTCAGCTTTTACACCTCAGCGTGCGCTGCAGGTGCGACGACCTTCGGCCTCCTTTCACACATCGACATGTGGATCCCAGCCGTGACTGCTCCTCATCCTCCTCTTCATCAGCCAGCAGGCTCAGAGGGCCGAGCTGCAGACCTGCAGGAGGAGAACAATAACACACACAGTTTAACGAGTTTCAAAACGCTGAGAAACGAGCTTCGCGTCTCCACGGGGATCACATTTAAAAAGCAAACACAAACTAAAGCTGCTGAGTAACCAGCCTGCTTGTCTGAGTGCTGACGAAGAACAGGAAGGGAAAAGTAGGAACCCCAGCATGTGATGTTTTTATATGTGAACACACAAAGCTTTGACCTTTGACCTGTCCTCAACATGTCGGTGTCACACCTGAAGACAGACGGCCCACGTCTCAGAGCTCCCATGATGCTCTGCACTGTTTCAAAATGCCAGATTTACCTCACCTTAAATGAATGAGTCGGTTCATACATGAAACACAGGAAGTAAGAAAGCCTGTTTGTGTGTATGTGCGTGCGTGTGTGTTACGTAGCGGTAAACTGCCAGTCACAACAGAGGGAGGTGAGGAGGGATTAGCCTGATCAGACTGTGTCTGTCTGCCCAGGATTAGACAGTCTGTGTGTGTGTGTGTGTGTGTGTGTGTGTGGAAAATTTTAGTTTAACGCATGGCAGTGAAAACACTTTGGCTGACGGTCAGAGGACAGCTTAAGGGTCCTGACTGGGTTTCAATGTTAGAGTCGATTAGTATGACCAGCAGCTCAGACTAGAAAAAGCAAATGTAGACCAGGACCAGGACCTGGACCAGGGACTTCTAGTTTCAAACACGACAAGACAAGGACAGACTGAGACCTGAGAGTTTCCTTTGGAAATAAACAGCACAGATCAACTCCTCAATTTCTGACCAGTTGAAGAACCTCAGACTGAACGAGACCAGGATCACCGTCCAACATCAAGCCACCAGCACCAGGAGCCAGGAGCCGAATCGGTAAGAATTAACGCTGAGTACAGACCGAAGGCTGCCGACTCACAGGCTGGAGCTACAGACTGACAGTTGGTCCTGACCCCTGAAAGCAAGTCAGTCGCTGAAGCAGTCTGTAACGTTAGCTCGAGCAGCGTCGGAGCGCTACAGACTGCTGCTCACAGACACGCCGCTGCTCATTTTCCCTTTTCACACTGACAAACACCCGCACCTCCACACAGGACTTCACACATCAACCTGAGAAGTGAAGGAGACCCAGGTGAGGTCTGAGGCCCTGGACTGACCAATCAGAGAGTCCGGATTAGTTCAGCTGGTCAGAGGTCGTTTCCTCTCATGGTGAGCTGCAAGGCTGATTTGGTGTAAAATTGGTTATATAACAAAACGCCAGTCTGTCGCAGAGGCTTTACAGCGCGCGCGCGCACACACACACACACACACACACACACACACACACACACACACACACACACACACACACACACTAATCACCTCTAATTCGCCAGGCTGGCTCAGTGCCGGCTCCATGCAGCCACTCTGCAGGGCTGCCAGGAGACTGGATCCTACTGGGGACACTGGGATGAGGCCAGCAGCGACATGTAGAAGCACAGATAAAGAGTCAGACAGGCAGACAGACAGACAGACAGGCAGGCAGACAGACAGGCGGAGTCATTTCACAGCCATCAGACGTTCAGGTCCTGTGCCACATGACCGACAAGCTTGTGATTTCACTCGTCTGCTTTCATAATAAATCAACATTCAGATATTAAGATCATTTTGACGTTTGTTTCTCACTGGCACTGGTTCGCTTGGCTGAACAGCCAATCAGAGTGATTTCTCTCACTGATGGGCTCCACCGCAGCGGCGACATCCTCAATCGAGGATGCCACCAAGAGGCCACCAACAAGGTCCAAGTAGCGCAACAAAAATCTGCCGTCAGAGAATGAGGTTAAAACACACAGATTCCCTGCAGCCTGCAGGATATGCGCTCAAAGACACAAACTTTTAACTGAAGGAAGTCTGCTGAGGACGCAGCTCAAGTTAAGTCTGTGCGTCTCAGTCTTTTCTGTGAAGGCCCGAACTCGCCGTCGTGTCAGAACCTGAAGGGACGCCAATGTTAAAGTCTGTAACAACTTCCTACAGCCAGAGATGGCGTCCAAAACCAAAAAACGATCAGCTTACTGTCGGACAGAGAAAAACAGCAAACCCTCCCTCGTGAGATCGTGTTTGCCATCAAAAAGCAGACTGATGTGCCGTCGATCGACACGCGTTCATGGACCAATCGATTCAGCAGGCTGTCTGCAGCATGTGAACACGTGTTTACTCCATCACGTTAACATCAATACCTCTAAACTGAAGCGTGTGGAGGGACGGAGGGAGGAAACACTGGACGTGACGTGACGTGAGCTGATGGTGGATGAGGAGGACGTGGAGACGAATCAGCTGCTCAGGAGAGAATGAGGTTAAAACACACAGATTCCCTGCAGCCTGCAGGACATGCGCTCAAAGACACAAACTTTTAACTGAAGCAAGTCTGCTGAGGACGCAGCTCAAGTTGAGTCTTTTCTGTGAAACTCTGGAGGGAATCGCTCAGATGTTTTCCAAGATGCTTTCTGGGCGCAGGAAGTGACGCTCTTCTCGCTGCTGACCTCGTTGGCAGCCGGTGTGGGGGAAGATTTGGGGCCTAATGACTAAAAGGAGAGCTCATGAATACTCGGCCGTCCTTCAGAGCTGCAGCAGCACCAAAATAACTCAGAGAATTTGGGAATGTGGAGCACTTCAATCACTTAATTCCACCCAGTGAAAGGAGGAATTAGCTTCTCGTCGTCTCCCTCTGAGACTCTCAGGCAAGTCGACGTCTCGAGCTGTTTCAGTCAAGGACACTTCAGCTCGCGCTCTGAAAGCTGCGACTGGTGCGCGTTAAGACGCCGGCTGCCGTGTTACGCCAACGGGACGAACTCGGTGAGGAAATCAAGTCAAACGTACACGCGGCAGCTTCAGATCACACAGTCAACACGCCGCAGGGACAAGCTGAGGAGGGAACAACAAAGCAAATGCTGTCGCGCTGCATGAATAAACTTTTATCCCCAAAACGTGACAGGACAGTCTGAAGACTTATTACATCTCACTTCAAATTCAAGGACTTTTCAAGGGCTTCCAGGCATGTCTCTGTCCGTGCCTTCCAGCCAATAGATGCAGCAGCGTAAACTTTGTCAGCTTGATTATAAAATAAAAGCGGTCACACTGCATTAACACACAGAGCAGGACGAGGCTGGTCAGCATCCACGTCCACTCGTCTTAATTTACAACAAATACACGGCTTTATTTTGAGTTACAGTTAATCTGCAGATTGTTTTCCTGATCGAGATCTATAAAATCCCATCAGATCACACGTTTCCACAGTCGTGACGTGATTACGACAAAAGTCCCGCTTTGTCCAGTCAGCAGCTCAAAACCACAAAACATTTGACTCACTAGCATGAAAGACTAAACGACTGATTGGTTATCAAATTATTGCCTTATTTTTCTGTTGGTCATCTAACTGGCAGAGGAACACAGACGGCGGTCACTTCACACCTTGTGATCCATGTGACCATGTGATCCCTCTCTCTGACGGCCAGTTCATCTGCTCACAAACCAGTCGGAGGTCAGTTTTCATTCAGTCGACTCCTGGTGGCAGCTCCACAGCATCGGGTCTTCATCCATGGAGGAGGTGAGTTTACGGTGAACAAGGACACCACTGATGATTATTTTCATTTTGAGTGGATATGCTGGTCGTTTCACTCATCAGTCTGTGGACCTCCATAAAGCAGTGAAAACAGAAATCTTGAGATGTTTCATTGGAGCAGCTGTCCAAAACCCAAACAGATTCAGATTACGATCACGTAAAAAGTCAGCAGAATCAAGCTGGAACCAGATCAAGTCTCACATTTTGCTTGAACTGACTCAAATAACTGATTGATGATAAAAAAACAAAACAGTTGATTAATTCTGCCAGTCGACTTACAGTCACAGCTGGACACCAGCATTCATTACATCTCAGAAGCTTCTCATCAACTCCACTGGACATCAAATCCCAGGACCTTCAGGCATCCGTGAGGCGAAACTCATCATTATTTAGTTTGAATTAAGGATGGAGATAACAAGAACACAACTTGACAACAGCCAACTATTTCAGAAACTTTCCCCCTCAAACTCAAACTTTCTGCAGAGGCTTCCTGTTGTTTCTGCTCCGTCACACCTCCTGATGTGAATGTATTGTTCTAATTTTCGCTCTCCCACATTCCACCAGTTGAGTGAATAAACAGTAAATCACCCAGACCGGGAGGAGCTCCTCCTCCTCTTCTTTCAGCACATTATTTTCCCATGAACACTGCTGAATAATGTCCCTTTAATTTAAAGCTCAGGCGCTTCACTCCCAGCATCACTGTGATGGAGGTTCACTCAGGACAAAACCACGACCAGCAGACCCACAGGTTGTTTCAATGCATTCACACTACAAGTAACGTCAGTCTGAACGCAGGGATGAATGTATGATGTGACGCTGTAACTGCGCTGTTTTAAAGTTAGTTCACGCGCTGCTGATCATCGAACAATTAACCTCTAAAATAACTCGTTCACCAAAAGCGGATTCCATCGCATCTTGTCCCCTTCAGGCTCTCATTCTACCTCCACGCCAAATTCCCTTCTCAAAATCGAACATTTAAAAGTTTCTTGCTTACATGCCAACATATACTGGTTGGAGAGTATTCATCAGTCAGTAATCGAAATCCACAGGAACCATTCTTCACATCGGCATGAACCAGACCCAGCGGAGGGCTCTTGTTCAAACAGAAAACACGTCACGTTCAAAGCTGGTTCGCCTCTTATTTCTTTCTTCGAAAACGGGAGTGAAGAAGCCCGGGAGCAAATGCCCAGAGTTGAGGTTTCATTAAGACACTATTATGACTGGTGTGTTAACTGCCTGCCAAATTACTCCGAGCACAGGAGGCCAAAATACGTCCAGCCATATGGCCGTCTGCTGACGAGCGATGTTGCACTTTAAATGCTTGTTTTTTCAAAGGGGGTCCGGCGCAGGGCTCACACCGCACCGAACGCACCGGGCTACATTACATCACTTCCAGCAAACTTCACGGAGAACAATGAGGGCAAAACAGCATCACCGACCAGTTTTAACCGAATACTCTCCGGTTCGGCTCAGCTACAACCACAAAAACACCGAATCCGCCTGGATGTTTACGGCACGTTAGCGAGCGGTTCACTGCCGAGCTTGTTTGGAACCGGCACCGACAGCGTAGTATTAGCTAACGCCGGTGAATGAGAGTAACGGCTGCTACGTTCAAATCTACAGACATCATCACAGCACGAACGCAGACGTTACAGACGGGCTCACCTGTGACCTGTAAACCGGAGGAGAAGCAGCAATCCCGGCTGACCTGGAGCCAGTTTGTCCGCAGCTCCGGAGAAGCGGCGGTTATTGTGTTTAAAGCGGCAGAATGGAGGGGGGAGGAGTTACTACCTGCAGCACTGCGCGCGAGCACGAGTGCGTGTGCGTGCGTGCGTGTCCATGTCCTGTTATTGTATGTGTTCAGCGTGGGAACAAAACATCTTCATATTAAATCATAAAAACAATTTGTAGTGAAAGTACTAACTTTCGGATACTTTACTACACCAAACTGACGTCACATAACTGCTGACGACACAGGCCTACCGTGATGTCGCCTGTGCTGGGGCCAAAAAACAAAGATTAGGGACAACACGTCCGCACTGGACCAGGATATACCTCTCTGCGCCAGCAGGTGGCGGTAGGCCTTCTTTATGCTCGTTTGTTGTTTTGACACCTAATGGAAACAGTCAACACAAATGCTAGCTAACATTATTCAGAGTTCAAATTGTTTGCTAACCAAACAGCATCTGTACGCAGCATCTTATCAGTCCTGTTTTAAATCCAGCTGACTGTACACTGCTTACTGGCTTGTTAACTTATAAGATCCAGTTTATGCTAGGCTAACAGTTCACCCTGCATCACATCTTTGTGCTAAGCTAGGCTAACCACATCCTGGACCGGAACAATCTGCCCTGTTCTGTCTTGGCTTACCAAGCCTCGCCTTGACCCTAACCAATCATCAGTCCTGATGGCCAAACCTGACCAAGCCAGAAAACTGGCACTCATCATCAATGTGCGACTCTGGAAAAAAAGGAACAAGACAATTTCCAAAATGTCAGAGAGTCCTTCAAGCGCCATGTCTCTTATTTAAAGATATATTTAGGTCCATTGGGACAACCAATGCAACAGTTTAAGAGGTCAGACAGGTAAATAATTAGCACACCTTTTAGATTCCTGTGGAGATTATCATGAGATTATACTAACCTTAAGATGAGGTCAGTGGAATATCATCACCTCCTAAAAGTCTGTGGATAATCAGTGGAGTCTGGTGTTGGGAATGAAGCCACTCAGGAGTTAAACCTGTGAGCTGACTGCGCAGTGAAGTAGTGCTGTGTGACTGTATTGATCAGAGTATTGATCACTTTAGAAACACAGGAGGACATGTCAGGATCAATAGGTGCAGCTCAGCACAGCCTGACACAACGCACACACTGCAGGAGGACTCACACTGTTCACAGTCAACATGTTGATTATAATAAACTTCCTGTCATTATAGGGAGTTCAATTATTCATTAACAGCTTTTGCTAACTCATTCACATAAATATTTTAATCTGATTTATTCATACTTTACCACCGTCATAGTACCACCATTAATACTACAACCAGAAGCAGTGCAGTAAAAAGTACCCAAAGTACCCGAGTGGACTGGAAGACTGGGAGTACAAAGTAGCAGAAAATGGATATGTACTCATGTAAAGTACCACAAACTTACACTGAAGTACACTTCGAAGTAATCCTACAGATAATGTGAGCAAAAGTCGCTTTGCAGCTGTCAACTGTGAACAGAAGAAAGTAATGAATTCACCACATAATAAAACTGATTTATTGTTTTTCTGTCACCGAGAAAATGAAAACTGGGAGGAGTTTACAGCTGGAAACCAGAGCAGATCAACAACAACAGCAGGCGTTCGGCCCACTGAAACACAGAGAATCAGTTCAGCTGTTTGGTGAATATGACTCCTCAGGATGACGCGAGGACTTTCAGAATAAAAGACAACATGCAGTGAGAAGTGTCTTCTGCACTGTACAGTAAATCTCTCTGACATGTAGTGCAGCAGTAGTATGTACTTCAGCGCAGCACTGAAGTACTGCAGTAATACTGCCTATAAAAACACACTGTGTACCAGAGTAAACAGAAGTTCACAAGACGACGAGGGTGGAGATCAGATACGAACCACAGCTCAGCCCTCAAACATTCCTCTGGTGGAAACTCCTCAGCCTGGTTTCTATTAGCCGGGACCAAACTGGGACCAGACTGGGCCGAACTGGGCTCAACGTGGCTGCAAGCGTTTCTATGGATGTTTACAGAGGGACGAGTGATGATGGTGTTTGTCATCCTCGCCACAGTTTGGAAGCAGTTCAGCTCTGTCAGTTTTACAGATACTGAACGTCTGAACTGTTTTTCAGACTCCTCCTTCCATAACCTATGACCAGATTAAATTATAGGTTATTGATTAGATTTAATGTACTCTTGAAGATTCTGCTGAGACCAAAATAAAGCTTTGATAGTCGTTTGGAAGAAGAAAAATCTCAACAATGAATCAGATGAAAACTCTCAGACCGTCATGTACTCACTTTTCATACATGAAGCTAGTATAGCTTAGCATAAGGACTGGAAAAAGCAAACATGTTGTTAATCTGCATAAAAATTCAAGTGTAAAAACAATGTTGAAGTACTACTGCTGAGTCATATTTGATCAAAGTCTACATCTTACAGCAGGCGCCATTGCCCAGACCTTCAGAATAAAAGTGAAGCATGTGGTGACGTGTCGGGTGGCTGTTTGTTTTATCCTTCATGTGACAGAATCGTGTACACAAAACATGCAGTAAAAGCATGACACCAGTACTTCATGAGTCTTACAGACACAGACAGTCTGAAGATGAGAGGCAGCAGCTCTCGCGTGTGAACAGGATGTGTTGGATGAGTTTCCAGCAGTGGATCATCATGTTAACCCCTGCTGAGAAGCTCCCCTGCAAGGCCACACAAACAGCAGCTGTTCGAGGAGCTTCACACCTGAACACACCTGTGCCTCATCTGTCCCAAGGGAAGGTCAGGAGGATCCTTAGCAGCCATGATGTTCAACACACATCACATGACTCTGAGCGACAGCACGAGTCCTTCAAAATAAAAGACAAACTGGTTCCTCACGATTTGGGTTTAGGCAACAAAATCTACATGGATTCAGAAGGCGATCCAGAACCAGTTTCCATTTTGGATCCAGTTTCCAGATGGTAAAATACTGAGGTTGGCTAAACTCTAATGGGAACCAGTCTCACAGCTGAATTTCACACCAAAGGTTCGACAAGTGGTGGTTCCATCAAGGTCCAGCCTGGTGCTTTATGAGACCCAGTCAGACTGGATCTGTTCTCACAGACCGGCAGCGGATGTCGGTGATTGGTGACGTCGCCCGTGTGTTGCCATGGGAGACGTAGCCGAAAATAAACAGCTTTATCTGACGTTTCCTCTGGAGGCTCTTCGGTCCCACACGCCTCCACGAAGGATCTCACCGAACATTTTGAGCCTTTTCAACACAAACAGTTCAAACTGCTGCGTGGCGTCCATGTTGGTTTCCGTACGAGAACATGTTGGTGCTCAGCCCGTTAAAAAACTGGTGAAGGCAGTCTGATTTGTCCTGCTTGTCTTCAGGTTTGTCCCGAGCTTAAGTCAACAAGAGCAGGTTATAAAATGAATATCTGACACGGTTCATATCCTCTGCTGCTCAGGAACAGGAGCATAAATATGGACAAAACCAAACACACTCCAGAGCTGCTTCACACTGAAAACTACTGAACCTGGAAGACAACGCAGACCACAAACAGCCAACACATCATCTCCGCGCTCGCACTGTCAGGCTCTGCTCTTAGTCTGTTTTCTGCTGTCTCTGCTCCATGCAGCACTTTGTTTGAAAATGTTTCAGAATTATTGGACTCCTCTCGTCCATATTGGGACATGCAAACGGACCATTTCTGTACAGAGGGGAGCAGAGCGAGCTTCGACACAAGCGACAGGAAGGAGGTCAAAGGTCAGAGGTCACAGCACAAAGACAACAGGGATTAGTAGGACACCAGAGCACAGCCTCCCAAAATGTAAGCCAACTTAGGCACAGCCATCGTAGTGCAAGGGAACGTCAAATTAAAATGGACAGAAACGGGTTTTTCCACAAAAGGTAAAAACTGTGAGCATGCTTTTATTCTGAAGGAGCATTAAAATTGATTTTACGGGATATTCAAGCACCACAGTGAGGCAAACGAGAAAAGAGAAACAAAACAGCTGGTTGACAGGACAAAATACAAACATTTCAGTGAGGTTTGAACCTGCTGAAACTTTTCTTCATGACCGCAGAGCTGGACGGAGCTCCTGTCCAATCAGGATCCTCAGGTCAGCCGAGGACACCAAACTTTCAGCTTTGACCTGCGCCAGAGCTGCTTTCAGAGCAGTGAAAAGTTCTGCTGCTCGTATGTTCGCCAGCGTTGTTAACTGTTTCTAATTCAGCACGAGTGAACTGGTTCAGACACACACACACACACCGAGGGTCCGTAATGAGCAGGAAGCTGCAGCAGGTCGGTCTGTCCTGAGCTGCAGACTCTTTGTGAATGAGAGACGCGTCTCCGCTCTCACTTCACTGAGCTCTTTGTTCATCAGCACAGCAGCAGCAGTGACGGGGGACAGTAAGAGTGGGACAGGATGGACGTGACTCAGTGTTGGGTCTGAAAACACGCCGTGACAACCTCAAATCGTTTGTCTCAGACAAACACACAGTCATCACGCCACTCAGACCCGTTTGTCCACCAGGACAATCAGGCTTAATTATGCACCATGAAACAGACTGAGAGCACAATGTTTGATCTTATTGGACGGAGAGTTTGAGAATCAAGTTGTGAAAAGTCATACGATCGTGAGATACCAAGACTATAGTAAGAAGATGATGAAAATAAAGCAATGTTGACCTGATGGTGGCGCTAGAGGAGTCAGAGGGTCCCACAGTTCAGAGACGACGTCCACACACGTGTGTCTCAGAGTGAAGACAGTCCTGTTGCATGTGACAGGTTTCACCTGCCACAGGTGAGGTTTGTAACAGCAGAAACACACAAGCCAACCAGCTAAACATTAACTCTGTGTGTGTGTGTCATCCACTTCCTGTATGACATCATCCTCACCGTTCACCCGTGTTGCATGTGCACTATTTACCCTCCCAGTCATATGATGGTACCACACACACACACACACAGCCGCGGGCTCTGTGTGTGTGTGTGTGTGCAGACTGTTAGTCACCTGTTTGCTGTCTGACGCCGTCAGCTCGTCTTCGCTTTGACAGACTGACTGACTGTAATGTGATCTTCAACGTTATCGACGTCGAAGTCTTCAGCCCGTGTGGAGAGAAGACGCATCACTAAACCACGTACATAATTAATCATGTGTACTGTTCTGAGGTACTTGTACTTTACTTGAGTATTTCAGTTGTATACAACTTGTACTCCACTGCATTTATTTAACAGCTATAGCCATGATTACACTGAACTACAACATGAGGAATTTAAACCAAACTTCCTGTCCTGAGACCCTTTCAAAGTAAAGTTGAGTTGAGGTGTTTGTGAGTCGTTAGCAGCTCCACCACGGAAATCATTTCATTCAGTTAACGCTCAAATATCCCACCAGACAAAGACCAAAGTCCAGAGACTGAAGACACGCCGGTGTGTCGCAGCTTAAATCACGACTCTGCGGGTCGGGAACATCCGCACTGACTGTGTACAAAGTACTTCAAGGAGCCTCCAGTTGCAGCAGAGTCAGGTACACAGTATTGCAGTACTGTTACTGCACGGAGCTGAGAGTACTGCAGTGGTGTTGCTGCGTGGTTTAGCAGCTCGAGCAGGTTCAGGTCTGAGGTCGGAGCAACATGAGAGAAGATGGAGGAAGTTTATGGGCCTTGACTGGTGACAGAGTTCAGAGAAAAGAAGGAAACGACGGTGGGACTGCAGGAAGCGGTTTGAATGTTGTCCCAGTATGAAAGTAGCTTCCCGCCAAAACCAGACAGGCTCAGCGTCCATGGCGTCAGACTTCAGTGACAGACAGACGATCCAAAACGAAGACCAAAAGCAGGCAGCGACGGAGAGCAAAGAAAACTGACTGCTAAGCTGGAGAAATCACAGACTGAATGAGTCAGTGTGCTGCTCCTGCAGCTCCTGCTCCTCCTCCTGCTCCTCCTCCTCCTGCTGCTCCTCCTCCTGCTGCTCCTGCTGCTGCTCCTGCTGTTCCTGCTCCTCCTCCTCCTGCTCCTCCTCCTCCTGCTGCTCCTCCTCCTGCTGCTCCTGCTGCTCCTCCTGCTGTTCCTGATCCTCCTGCTGCTCCTGCAGCTCCTGCTCCTCCTGCTGCTCCTCCTCCTCCTGCCCCTCCTCCTGCTCCTGCTGCTCCTCCTCCTCCTGCTGCTCCTACTCCTGCTGCTCCTCCTCCTGCTGCTCCTCCTCCTGCTGCTCCTGCTGTTCCTGCTCCTCCTCCTCCTCCTCCTCCTGCTCCTGCTGCTCCTGCTCCTCCTCCTGCTGTTCCTGCTCCTCCTGCTGCTCCTCCTCCTGCTCCTGCTGCTACTCTTCCTGCTGCTCCTCCTCCCCCTCCTCCTCCTCAGCTCACCTGGCAGCACGCCTCACCTTTCCACAGATTTGAGCTGAATCAAGCCGTGGTCCTGAAGGCTGCGTGCTCAGTTTGAAACGTGACGCTGATGTCTGATCACGTCTGAATAAAACTTTGGAATAAAACTAAGAGACAAACTGGTGCCGCTCAGCTGCAAGAACGCAGAGGCTGCAACTGCCTCAGAGATAAATATGAGCACTAAAAAACATATTTGTTTAAAACAAGACTGGATGCTGTAGCACAAACATTTCCCTGAACAAACAGACCAAAGTGTGTGGACGGTGGTGTCCACTTTGAGTTGAGGCCTTATTAGTTAGGAGATGAGACAAAATGAGCAGATTTTTGAATGGAGTTTGGTGAGAAGATTCAGCCACAGAATGTGAGTCACTCTATGACTGCATGTTACCTCTCTCTGTCTCTGTCTCACCTTGACAAACGGCAGCATTCAAACGGTGATCTCCTCCTCCTCCTCCTCCTCCTGCTCCTCTGCTGGGCCTCCTGCCTCACACCGACGCCTCCTCAGGGAAGAAAAACAGCAGTGATGGTGGCAGCTCGTTGCCTCCTCCTCCTCCTCCTCTTTCTTATCTCTCTGTCCACGCCACACTCAGCAGCCGTCTCCCAGGTGACTCAGCCAGAGAATGACATCATCCCTGTTAGAACACACACCTGTTTCCTCAAAAAGCACCACCCCTGAACCAGGAAGCCCCGCCTCCCAGCACCCCCTCCCTGCACCGGTGCACTTCCTGGATCTCTTAAAGGGGAAGTGTCAGTCACTCCTGCAGGGCAAAAGCAACAGGCTTGTTTCTAACAGCGTGAGGACACCTGCCCGCTGTGATCATGTGACTTAATGATGACCTGTGATGACCCTGTCTCTGGGATCATTTTTGGCTTCCTATCTTTGAAAAAAGCCTACCTGACCTATTTCTATTTTTATGTGTGGCAGAACGACACATACGTGTGTCATACTGACTGAGTCCAGACTGTCAGTACTGCGATGCTGCTTGTTTGATCGAGCAAAAACAAAACCGGTTGTAACCTGAGGATTTTCTCTTTGAGTTTTAGCCAAAACTTTTAAAGACTCCACCTTCAGATTCAGGAAATCTTCCCCATATTTGAACTGTTATAGACCACATGATTAATCGCTGTATTTAAGTAAGAAGGAAACAGAAGTAAAAGTTTTGCAGATGCTTCACTTCAGGGAATCAGACTTGTGTCTGTTCTAGAACAGCTTCCACTTCAAAACACCAACACTGAACCGATGCAGAAACACCCGACAGTCCCATTAAACATATCAGACCCTTCACCTCATTTACTCTGTGTGTGTGTGGGGGGGGTGCAGGATCATTTGTCACTCATAATGTCAGATGGTTACAGCAGCAGACGTGATGGATTCGTGTGAAAGACCGGCCTCCAATCAGACGTGCCATTTAAACTTTTACTGTCCAATCACAGCAGAGCATTTTAAAGAATTCACCTGAAACGTCAGCTGTGTTCATCAGGCTGTCGAAGCCTGCAGGCCTCACGTCCTCTCCGTCTCAGCACGTTTTCCGCAGCTCTGCAGCTTTCTCTCAGTCTTGTTTTTAAGAGAACAAACATGTATTCAAAAAGTTTTAAATATTAACAGATCGTCAACAGACTGAACTGCCTCGTTAACGGACTGACCCAGCTGTGTGGCCTCCTCATCTCGCAGCTGAGAACATCACTGAGATGGTCACTCATGAAGGTCCTGTAACAGCCCGGTGCTGCTGGACCGCAGCCTCCCGGGTGTGACTGACAGGTCTGAGGACAGGTGCAGGACACTGAGGTAAGTCCAGGTGAACAGGTGTGCAACAGGTGGTCAAGGTCCACTGTGACTGTAAAGACTCTGCCTGCCAGAAGGGGGAGACAACAGTTCTTTTCAAAGGACTTTGAACAGGTACTACTACAGTACTCATCAGTAGTACTGCATTACTCCTCCTCCCACAGCAGACTGCAGTGTTCACTGAAGAGACTCTGGAGCTGTGAGGAAAACTAAGAAACAGCAGAAAAACACATAAGAACCCGACGACGACGTCTAGACACACACAGACATCTAATGATAGCTTATTTCTGGCTCGTCTCCCATAGCGACCACACTCCTCTGTGTTGCCACGGTGACAGAGCTACAGCTCAGGACCACAACTGATGGAAACCAGACAGACAGACAGACAGTCAGACAGACAGACAGGAAGCGCTGGAGAGAAGCTCTCTCTCCAGGTCAGAGGTCACTCAGCACTGTGAGGATGGAACATGTGACCATCTGTTCGCTCTCTCATTGGTTCATTTAACTCAACTCTTTAATAATTAAGTTTAACTCTGACTGCAGCATCTCAATCAGCGGCAGCTAACATACGTCTGTTTCACAGAGATTCCCACACAGGACTTCTCCCAGCACAATGTGTGAACAACAGGGGGTCACGCAGGCGCGCGCACACACACACACACGCACGCGCACACGCACACACACACACACACACACACACACACACACACAGCGTGTGAAAGAATTCCTGGGAACCGAGTGTCAGTACGTGACGTTTATTCATTTGCTAATTTTACACAACAATACAACAATACACAGTCTCATTAAGAATGCAGAGAGGGAGCACTTCACACACAGACACACACACACAGCTCAGGAACCTTTGGTAATCAGCTGCAGGCTGATGGACCTGCCAAGTGCAAGCATTCCTGGTGGTCCTTTCAAAATAAAAGCACTACACCGTCCATGTCTGTGACCTCCTGAACACTTTGGTTCACCTCAGTGAGTCCGTGATGTTTCCTCTCGTGCCACCCTCAGGACGAATGTTTCACCAGCGGTCTGATGAAATCAAACAAAATCAAAGTTCTCAAAGTAATTTTGAGGGGGTTTAGGTGGTCTGCAACCGTGTACGTCAGACAGGATCCACAGCCACGGGGGCAGCCGTGGCCTGGAGGTGGGAGAGGCGGCTTGTGATCGGAGGGTCACCGGTTCCATTCCCCCACCGGACGGGAAAGGTGGGGGAATTTGGGTGTGGTGGAGTGATTAATGCGAAAAATGCTCCCCCCCTCCGTTAGGCTGATGTGCCCTTGAGCAAAGCACTTAACCCCCCAGTATGCTCGCCGGGCGCTTGATGCTGCCCACTGCTCCTGTGTGTGCCGGGTGTTGCATGTGTGTGTTCAACTAAGGAGATGCAGAGAAATGCAGAAGATGAATTCAGTGTGTGTGTGTAACAACATACATACTGTCAATAAAGCTGATGAAGCTGATGAAGGCCGGGACTCGAGGTCTCCCAGCAGATCAGCCTCCTGTAAACAGACGAGCTGGCTGGGGTTCGTTTCAGCCTCAACACCAACTTCACACGTCAGTTCGATGTGTGAGAGCTGCTGAGCGAGGACACGTCGACGTCTCTGCTCTCAGCTGCAGACTAAACAAACGTCTGTGTGTGTGTGTGTGTGTGTGCGTGTGTGTGTGTGCATGCATAAAAACTGTTGCTCCTGGGCTGATTTGTCTCTAAAATAAATCATTTCAATTTTTATGAAAACGTTTTTCTGACCGACTGTTGTGGGCTACAAAATAAAAGTTTCTCTTCAGCTTCTGACTAAAGACGTGGGTTCCATTTTATCATATTTAAGGCAGAATGAGTTTGTTTCGTGTCCTGGTTTAACCCCTGCAGGATACTCAGGTCCAGTTTTCTTCCCGGTTCAGGTCCAGGTTACCATGCTACTCGAAGCTCTCCAGGACGGGTTCGTGTCCAGTCTCCTTGAGGAAGCGCAGCAGGTCGTCTGGTCGGAGCCCCATGGTGGCCGTGTTGGTCATGGGGTGAAAGTAGACCATGTGGTGGCCTCCCTCCACCAGGTCACGGTCCAGGACGAACTTCACACTCCGGTCCTTATCGAAGAGCAGAGCGAGAGCCGTTGCACAGCCTTGACCCACCTGAGAGGAGGCGGACAGAGGAAGTGAACACAGGAAGTCAGGTAAGACAACCTGTTCCTGTCACAGAACCCACGAGCTGCCTGACACATTTCGTCTTTATTTTCATGAACCCAAAAGAGTTTAAAAGCAACCAAAGAGGCGCAAACATTTTCCAGGGTCATATTGGAAGTGTAAACTACATGTGAGTTAACCAGAGCAGAACACTGCCACCTGGTGGACATTAAACGCATCACTCTGGTTTTAAACTGAGGAGAACCCTGGTCTCCTCGCATCATGAACACACTCTTTACTCCTGGGAGTCAGACTGCAGGAAGACTGTGAGTAAGACACAAGAGAATCACAAACATGAAATATAAATTCACAATATCACTGACATCACTGACATCACTGACAGAGTGACCAACGCGTCAGACAGGAACATTTTCACAGCTGAACGTTTCCTGCCTGATGCCGAGGAGGCTGACTGGGCTTCCAGGTGTTTCTGTAAACTGCGTGCTTTAACCTATTCTCACCTTGAGCTTCTCCAACATGGCCGCCTCGTCTGCGAAGCGCAGGTTACCGCTGCCAACACCGAGCTTCTTGGCGAGGTCGTTGAGGTTCACCTGGGTGGGAACAGAGAGGATTATGGGGAGATGTGACGCACTCAGCAGTGAAAGGTGATCACTGACGTGAGCTGACCTGGCGGTCGTGGCGAGCCGACACCAACCACAGGCCTTTCTTCTTCTTGTCCTTCAGGAAGAGGTTCTTAGTGACGGCCCCATTCACTTCCTGCAGGTGAGGCATCATCTCCTCCACCGTGAACACCTGCGGGGAGTAGGACAGGAGACGATCACATCACGTGACACAGGCGGGTTTAAATGACCAAGTGTAAAACTGCATGTGCAAACAAAAACACATCAACATAAAGTGTCGTTTGGCGCCTCCTGCAGGTCACGGCAGGCTCGTGCAGCGGAAACGTTCAGACTGAGTGGCTGATCAGCAGCCTGTAGACCTGAAGACAATCTTCCGCCTGTCCACTTCAGTGTGTGCAGCATGTAGCCGCTAACATCAGGCCAACGACAGTTTAATACAAGTCTGTGCCTTTTAAAGACAGCTTAGGAAGGTGAGGGAGTTTGTCCCTAAATAAAGTTTGTATTTCAAAGTAAAAGCGTCAGGTTAGGCTGTCGCACCAGGTTCCTTTGAAAAACTCATCGCTTCTTGGATTGGGTTGATCCCACGCACAGAAACACGACTAAAGGAGAACATCTTCACACTACTTCAGCTTCGACTGAGCTGATTGTTAATTCGGCATACAAACAACAGGCAGCACATCTCTTATTTACGTCAAATGACAACTAGATAAACCGTCCACGTGCTCATTAACACTGCAGTGCAGACAAATCACAGCTGAAGGACTAAACCACAGGGGGATAAGAACCAGTCAGGGGGCTGACTAACGCCGAATTCACATGTAAATTCTACCGATTCATGCAGTGTTACCAGATATGTTTTTAAGACGTTCATTAGGTTTAGACTCTAAACCTAAGATTCCGTGCTTACTCTAAACTTTAGAGTAAGCACGGAATCTTATCTTATTAATGTGTAAATGTCTAATGAGATTCCCTGGTGTGTTGTTCTCGTGAGAGTAGAGTCCAATCTTTCCCGACTGAATTTCTGTCCCATCAAACCTCCTGTCATCAACGTTATTTTGTTTTGAAAGAATGACAACGAAGTTCCTGAGTAAGGAGTTCGGGCTGTGGGTGAGCGGCTGACGGATACGCTGAGCTGCTTTACCGGTGGGTGCTCCACGCAGCTCGTCTGGATGCTCAGAGTCTCCAGGTACGTCTCCAGCTCGGACCGCAGACCTTCGGACATCTCTGGCAAATGTTTTGGAAAAAAATCACTGAACAGAAACAGAGGCGGACCACACGTCAATGGACAGAAACAGCTGCAAGAAGAGAAGAAGAAGAAGAAGAAGAAGAAGACTCTTCTTCGTGTCTCCCCTGCAGCTGCATCTCGGCTGCCACCTGCTGGACTGAATCACCTCCCCACGATCCACTTTCATGACTGACCCCTTGGAGCAACACCGCGGTGTAGAAATACTGTGTTACGAGTAAAAGTCACGCATTTAATTATTTCACTTAAGATAAGATAATCATTTAGGTTTAAATGCACAACAATACTATTACTTATACTTGTGACAGAGTGTTTGTATACTGTTGCTACTTTTAGCTAAGTAAAAGTACTTCATCCACCACCGCCTGGATGCACAGAGGAAGCCTGTCTCACTGACGTGTGCTGACGTCACGACACACGGCCTCGCTTTGTGCTTCACACTGAACCCCGTGATATTCTCTGTGCGTTCCGGACGGGCTGCCGGCGTCCCACTGTGACCCGGATGATGTGCGTTATAAAACACGCACTCGTCCGTGATGGGATGAAGATTAATGCACCGCAGCGGCCCAGTTTAACGCGAGGTCGGCGTGGCAGCTGAACCCGCCGCTCCTTTAGCAAATGAAGATTATAAAACTGCGAGATTTGGGTCGAAACATCATCAGAGACACACACACACAGACAGCGGCAGGCGGAGGTCCAATCACAGCCCAGAGATTAGGTCACGTGGTGTCAGTTCACCAGGAGCACTTCAGTCATCAGCGTCAGCCCGGAGCCCAAAGGCTTCCGGTTTGCTGACAGAAAGTCAAAGGTACGAGACGGCTACTAACAAACACAAGTCCCAGAATGCACTGCTGTATGAAGTGTCCAATCACAGAGCTCCAGAAGGTGTTACCTGTCCCTCTAGCGCCCCCAGCAGCTGCACGTTTCAGCTCCTGACTGAAACATCAGACCAAGACGACGTCTCACACGAAACACACACTGCCAGGAACTGAGTAGGTTTACTGTCAATGCTGTACTTCAGTCAAGTACACATTTGTCTCTTCTTTTCATGACATGTCACTTGTGATTTTCATTGATTGATTGTGTATTTTGTGATGTTTATTGATTGTATTGTCTTTTGTCATGAAGCTCCATTTAGCACTGAGCTGAGAGCAGAAGCTGAATAGAAGCTGAGGTGACAGTAAGAAGCAACAAAAATAGAGACAGAGACGGACAGAGATGGACAGAAAGGGACAGAGACAGACAGAGACGGACAGAGACAGACAGAGACGGACAGAAATGGACATAGACGGACAGAGACATACAGAGACTGACAGAAACGGACAGAAATGGACATAGACGGACAGAGACGGACAGAAACGGACAGAGACATACAGAGACGGACAGAAACGGACAGAGACGGACAGAAACGGACAGAGACATACAGAGACTGACAGAAACGGACAGAGACAGACAGAGACGGACAGAAACGGACATAGACGGACAGAGACATACAGAGACGGACAGAAACGGACAGAGACGGACAGAGACGGACAGAGACGGACAGAAACGGACAGAGACATACAGAGACTGACAGAAACGGACAGAAATGGACATAGACGGACAGAGACGGACAGAAACGGACAGAGACATACAGAGACATACAGAGACGGACAGAAACGGACAGAGACGGACAGAGACGGACAGAAAATGTGAATAAAGTTTTATTCAAATCAGTTTGGGATCTCAGGGCCTCGGGAGACTTTGGATTACGCCTGACAAGCTGTATGGAGACTTCACCTGACTCTCCATCGGAGTGAGGACAGGACAGAATGACTAAGGTTTCACCTTTGGGTGAACTGTTCCTTTAAATAAGTCTTTACTTTGAATGAAATGGTTCCCCCCTCTGAGGACACACACACACACACACACACACACACTCGGTGAGTGAACGCAGGACTTCAGCCTGATAGGCAGCTGATACACACGCAGCAGCTGTGACTCTTCTGATTGGCTGAACTGAACATGTGTTGATGTGATGAAGTTGTTCTGAGTGCTGACACTCAAACGCAGCTTGAACAGGTGTTGAAGGCCACCAAACACTGAACGCAGCACGAAGCCTCAGGTGTGCTGGACAAACACTGAACGCAGCACGAAGCCTCAGGTGTGCTGGACAAACACTGAACGCAGCACGAAGCCTCAGGTGTGCTGGACAAACACTGAACGCAGCACGAAGCCTCAGGTGTGCTGGACAAACACTGAACGCAGCACGAAGCCTCAGGTGTGCTGGACAAACACTGAACGCAGCACGAAGCCTCAGGTGTGCTGGACAAACACTGAACGCAGCACGAAGCCTCAGGTGTGCTGGACAAACACTGAACGCAGCACGAAGCCTCAGGTGTGCTGGATCATGTGCTTTGTGAGCTCATTCACAGACGGACAAAATGTCCCACAGAGGACGTCACACCTCATCTGGACAAAACTTTACATCCTTCAAACCAGAAAACCTCTGGAGTCTTTGGTGACCTCAGAGAGTGTGTGAGTCTGAATGAAGATGATGTGAATTTAATTAACACTCACACACACACACACACTCACACACTCTCACACACACACTCACACTCACACACACTCTCACACACTCTCTCTCACACACACACTCTCTCTCTCTCACACACACACACACACACACACACTCTCACACACACTCACACACTCTCTCACACACACACTCACACACTCTCACACACACACTCACACTCACACACACT